>NC_066552.1:14668170-14682722 GCF_024679095.1 Eriocheir sinensis
GGCAAATTTTCCGTGGATCTTCAGTCAAACCACGATTTCCGCTGGCGTGGTTCTCATATTTCCGTGGTTTTCTGACGTGTCCGCGATCTTCCAAAGCTACGGTAGAGTTTCTTGAATGACGGCGGTATTACTCATCATCATCAGCAGCGGCAATAACAAGACACAAATGAGAACCACGCTAGCGGAAATCGTTGTTTGACTGAAGATCCACGAAAAATTTGCCCTTTAACTCTATATCGTATTCGCCAACGCAAACCTTTAACATCTATATCGTATTTTCTATCGTGTTTGCCAACGTAAATCTATGACAACCACATATTTTTCTGTAGCCCGATCTCAAAAAAGCTTTAACTGACCCAATTCTACCACTTAAAAATCTGACACATCAACTTCTTTTTCTGTATCGTATTCTTAAACGCATAACACTGACATCTTCTCCATCGTATTCGCCAACGGAGTGGAGGGAGGGAGGAAGCTAATGAGGGGGGGGGGGGGGGGAGGGAGTTCGCACACACAGGTCGGCGGCACATCGATGGGACACCGACTTTTCCAACTCACGGGAGCGATTCGGCGAAAGTTAGCCGCGTCAGTGTAGGGACGGGAAGGGCATTAGGAGACACACACACACACACACACACACACACACGCACACACACACAAAGATATAAAAGATACTTAGAGAGAGAGAGAGAGAGAGAGAGAGAGAGAGAGAGAGAGAGATTTACATAGAAAATCAGACCACACAGACCCCATGGTCCAGACTAGGTGGTCTGTTCTTAAACCTAAGTGATTTTACATTAATCAGAAGGCTCCTAAACGTTGCATTTCTACTCTAGTTGATATTAAGTTGAAGGAAGTGACGGTCGAGGTTATTTTTGAAGGAGTCAATCGTGTTACACTGGACCACTGACGGTGGAAGCTTATTCCATTCTCGAACTACAACGTTGGTGAAGAAAAGTTTGGTGCAGTCTGAATTTACTTGTCTACATTTGAGTTTTACGCCATTATTCCTCGTGCGCAAAGTGTCATCGATCATAAACAATGTTGATCTGTCTACATTCGTGAAACCATTAAGTATTTTAAAACATTCGATCAGTTTTCCTCGGAGGCGACGTTTCTCAAGAGAGAACATGTTAAGGGTAGAAAGCCTTTCTTCGTAGGATTTGTTGCGCAAGGAAGGGATCATTTTCGTTGCCCGACGCTGAATACCTTCTAATTTAGCAATATCCTTTGCATGGTGGGGAGACCAAAACTGTACCGCATATTCCAAGTGGGGTCTGACTAAACTATTGTAGAGCGGGAGTATTACATCTTTATTCTTGAATAAAGAGTTTATTTTAATGAAGCCCAACATTCCGTTCTCTTTATTTGCTGCATCGATGCATTGCTATGAGAATTTGAGGTTTGACGCGATTTTGACCCCCAAGTCCTTGACGCATTGAACGCTTTTGAGTTTAACGCCGTGCATTTCGTAATCGAACTTCTTATTCCTCGTTCCAACTTGAAGGACCTGGCACTTGCTTACGTTAAAGGGCATCTCCCATCTATCCGACCAAGCTGAAATTTTGTGCAAATCCTCTTGGAGGCTTTGCCTGTCTTCGTCAGTGAGAACCGAGTTGCCAATCTTTGTGTCGTCTGCAGATTTACTAATGCGATTATTGAGTCCAACATCTACGTCGTTGATGAAAATAATGAAAAGCAGTGGGCCAAGAACCGAGCCCTGAGGGACGCCACTAGTGACCGGCGCCCACTCTGAGTTAAATCCGTCAATCACTACTCTTTGTTGTCTGTTGCTCAACCAATTCGCGATCCATTGGTGTACTTGACCGTCAATACCTACGTATTTGCTTTAATTTGTAAAGTAATTTATGATGTGGGACTTTATCAAACGCTTACTGGAAATCAAGATAGACTACGTCCAGTGATTTGATTACGTCATAAACAGTGAAGAGGTCGTTATAAAAGGTTAATAGCTTTGATAGGCAGGATCTTTTGTTTCGGAAGCCATGTTGTGAGTCCCAAATTAATGAGTGGCTTTCAAGGTAACTCACAATTTTGTCTCTAATTATGCCCTCAAGTAGCTTACCTACAACCGAAGTTAGACTAATGGGCCTGTAATTACCTGGTACTTTTTTGTCATCCTTTTTTAAAAATCGGTGTCACGTTACCCTTTTTCCAATCTGAAGGGACGATGCCTTGTCGCAAGGACATATTGAATACGGTTGTGAGGGAGGAGAGTATTTCGCTCTTTGTTTCTTTCAGCAGAGTTGGATATACTTTGTCAGTTCCAGGACTTTTATTTGTTTTAAGTGATTTGAGGGCTTTAAGGACTTCATCGGGTTTTATTTCAAAGTTAGGCAATGCATGCTCGGGATTTACATTAGTACTGGTGTTGGTGGTAGTGGTGGGAGGACTGTTATTATTAAACACCGAGGAAAAGTATTTGTTTAATAGGTTTGCAACGTGTTGGCTGTCAGTCACTAGTGCACCGTCGCTGTTTGTTAAGGGTCCAATTCCACTTATGATTTCCTTTCTGTTGTTTATGTAACTGAAGAAGGATTTCGGATTATTTTTACAGTTGGCTGCAATATTTTCTTCATATCTACGCTTTGCCTGACGCACTAATCTGTTTACTCGTCGCCTGGCATCATTGTAGTGTCTAATGTTTTCGGGCGTGCTTTGTTCTTTCTTTAACCTGTAAAACAATTTTCTCTCCTTGACTGAATGTTTAATTTCGCTATTAAACCAAAGTGGGCTTTTATTAGTGTTAATTCGCTTCTCGCACAAGGGGACAAATGTGTCCTGCTGAGTGAGTAAGTGATTTTTAAAGCTTAGCCAGGCGTCCTCTACATTGCCATCATCTGATAGTTGCATATTTATTAGTTTTCGTCGGATTTCTTCGAAGTTGGCTCTTTTGAAATTGGGCACCTTTACTTTATTTTCAGTCACCGATGTTTGAGCTCTAATGTCAACGCGCACTAGTTTGTGATCGCAGGAACCGAGGTGTTCTCCTACCGTGACATTACTGACTAGGTTATCTTGGGTCGCTATAACAAGGTCAAGTATGTTATTTTGTCGAGTTGGTTCAGAAACCATTTGGCTTAGATAATTTTCCTCTAAAAATTCGATCATTCTATGGGACTCACCTTCTGTCGATATGGGGGAGGTTAAAGTCTCCTAGTATCAGTGAGTCGCTGTTATTAAGTGACTGCCTTAAGACGCTGTACATTTCAAGATTGGCATCGAGTGATTGCCCCGGAGGCCTGTAAGTGACAGATATATTTAAATTGACTTTTGCAGTGTTTACTCGCACGCACAAATGTTCAACGTTACTGTTTTTTGGTGTTTTGTCAGTGGGTTGTAAATAGCTTTTGACAAAAAGGGCGACACCACCACCTCTACGGTTTACACGATCATTGTTGAAGAATCTGTAGCCATTTATGTTGTATTCGGAACTTAAATCAATATTTGTGGTGTCGATAAATGTTTCGGTTATAGCAATTACGTCAAAGTTTTCTGTCAGAGCAAGACATCGCAGTTCATCAAACTTGTTTCTTAGGCTACGTGCAATGAAACTAAGGACTCTTAGGTTATCTTGAGGCTTGGTAATATAGGTGGTGGTACAGGAGGGTTCAGTGTTACGAGTTTGTTGCGGTGTATGGTGTCTATTTACACGGGCGGGATGGAGGGACGTGGCTGAGAGTCGTTTTGTGTTGTTCGGGCTTTACGTACGGCGTCGTTGAGGAGCCTTCCGAATCTGGCTGCCCCGATGGGGGACAAGTGTATGCCGTCCCTTTGGAAAAGTTTACTCTGGCCGTAGAAATGGTTCCAGGCGTTAAAGAACTCGACGTCAAGCTCTCCGCAGAGAGTCTGTAGGCGGTTGTTGAGGCTGAAGACCTAACTGTAGAGGTCGCCCTCATTCCACGTCCGTGGTAGAATTCCTGAAATCAAAATATTAAGGGAGTTACGGCCGTATTCTCAGTGAATCTCTTCCCCCTTCACGCGAGGAAACAAGGCTTCGTGGACCAAACGGTATTCTCAGTGACGAGGAGTGTCTTTGATGCAGCGCGCGAAGCGGCGAGCGGGAAAAAAAATGAACTAATTTCCTCTCTTGACGAAGAGGAGGTGAAGGCCCGCTCTTCGCTAATATCTTCGCACATTTAATGCTTTATTACAACATTTTTCCATGTTGCTGTATTATTAATTGGGGATAAGAACAATTTAAGTTTTCTAGGCCTTATATAAAAAATAATACAATGCGAGAAACAATATTTTTCTGTTTATTCAAGACTTCACGGTTCCTATGATAATTTAAGCCAACACTGGAACACACCTCTCAACCAGCACGCCCCGCCCTTTAGTCTCAACTATTCACAACAGTTATCTTTTTTGAGCGTTTGTAGGGCGGGCACTTCGAACCATAAGCATGAATTAAGATTGCTGGGATGAATTTTAAAGTGACGGACTAATAGGCTTTCTCCGGGCGCTTGTTTCACAAGTCTGTATGAATATGTGGTGGTATTTGGCATTCCGTGCTGGGCTTACCACAGCCAATCTCCAAACTCGTGACGTCACCTGTGGGTGGAGCTTAGCAAAGCTTAGCAATATAGATGATACCATTTTCCACCCACTGATAGGAGCTCTAAAGCTAGTTAAAATATATTTACAAATGAGAAATAACGAAGGGAGAAAGAGATGTCACATGGAACAGGAGGAAAATAAAGAAAATAAAAGCAGTTTATTCTAACGAGGTCTCCTAAGCTCCGCCCACCGGTAACGGGATGATATGAAAGCGAAGCAAACATAGCCACGGGTACCAACCAATTAAATGCATCAATGTAAAATTTCTGCTATATATAATGTAAGTCACTGTATCAAGCACTGTTTACATAAATATTAGTCACACTATATAATCCATTATAGAAATGTACCTAACTTGCATTAAGGTTTCGGTTTTCAACGTTTGTTTGATTTGCAGTAGTACCAACACTACACGGAAAGATTGTTTCGAAGGTTAGGGACTGGGCATATCCTTCAACGGAAACACACTCTCTAAGAGACGCTTCGACGAAGAGGGAAGAGCTTCACTGAGAATATGGCGGTTAGACTTGTACTGCTGGATGAGCCTACGGTACTTGTCCAACAGTTCCTCAGACCGGGTCGTGGTGACGTCGTTTGTACCTGTGTGGAGAACAAAGAGTGAGTCATTAGAGGCCACAGCGGAGACCTCGTCCAGGGCAGCTGTGATGTCGTCAACACCAGCTCCAGGATAACAGTAGTTACGCTTACGACGGGGGACTCTGCCACATAATTCAACCACCTGATGGCGAATCATAGAGTCACCGACCAAGAAGGTGCTCTGTTCCTCGTCCTCCTCCTCCAGTATGGCATATCTGTTGTAGCAATGAGTAGGATAAATTGCTCTAGGGGCGTGTCTGGCTCCTCCTCTCACGGGGGTGAAGCATTCAGCGTCAGCTCTACCGGTCCCCTGTGACGTGTCTTCTTCGGAAGGTGGCTGGGCATCGAGTGCAGGTGCGGAGGTTGATGAGGCGTCACTTGCAGCAGGGGCGACGATGTTGGCCTGGATAAACTCCTGCAAGGTATCAACAGTACTTGTTAGTTCGGTGATCTTCTTCTCGCCAGCCGTCAGCCTTTCGTCCTGTTGAAGGAGTCTCGTTTCCATCTACTGTGTCAACAGGCAGATCTTGCAGACGGTCGATCGTCCTGAGAAGAAATGGCCAGAGAAGTTTCCTGTGCAAGTCGAGCATTTCTTTAGCGCCATCTTGGTAAGGAGGAAAGAGCAAGTGAGTAGTGTTTATCTGTATATTTGCTTTGCTTTTTCTTTTTTTGTAGGGCAGAGGGACGCGCGCGTGAATAAGCGAGAATAAGTGTGTGTGTGTGTGTGTGTGTGAGAGAGAGAGAGAGAGAGAGAGAGAGAGAGAGAGAGAGAGAGAGAGAGAGAGAGAGAGAGAGAGAGAGAGAGAGAGAGAGGGTGGGAACGAGATAGGGAGTGAGGAAGGAGAGATAGAGAGGGGCAAGTGGGGGGTAGTTATGAGAGATAGAGAGAAGGGGGGGGCAATGGAGAGGAGAGGCGAGGGAGGGGGGGGCGAGAGAAGAGGAGGAGCGAAACGCGAGGGACGAGAGGGAGAGAGACGCAGGTGAGGAAGTAATTAAGAGGATTAGTGTGTCCCGGGGGGAATACTCTGGTCAAGTCAGGTCAGGAAACTCTGCACACCTGCGTAGGGAGTGGCGTAGGAGTGGAATCTGGAAATATATAAAGAATGTGGCGGAAAGAGTGTAACACTGTGTTTTGTGTATATGTGTATATATGTTTTACAGGGCGCTACGGCGAGAGGCAGAGAGAGGTAGTACAACTAAGGGCAACACTTAATCCTGTCCAGCGAAGCACGTGGTAGCACAGTAAACAGCACACCTCTGTAGGCAGCTAACTCAGTTGACAATAAGCAGTACGCAGCACAACGCGAAATAGCACACGACACACAGCACAGCAAGATCTAAAGTACGGTGCAGTACAGCACACGAGGGTGGAATCGCAAGCGAGAGAGGTCACGGAAGTGGGAGCGCGTGCGGTTTGACCTCTCGGAGTGAGGGTAGGGCGCTGACTGAGTGAGGGCAGGGCGCTGACTGAGTGAGGGCACTCACTAACATATTCAACCAGTCTGTTAAATTGAACAAGGTCCCGGAAGACTGGAAGATGGCGAACGTAACACCGATTTTCAAAAAAGGAGACAAAAGCGTTGCAATAAAGTACAGGCCCAAAGTTTGACATCAGTGGCAGGAAAAAAACTCGAAAAGATTATTAGAGAAAAACTTTCTAAAAGACAATAATGTAATCTCCGACACCCAGCATGGCTTCAGAAACAAGCGCTCATGCCTAACAAATTTATTAGACTTTTGCCAAGGTATATATAATAACTGGGATGCCCACAGCCCCCGTGATGTTATATACCTGGACTTTCAGAAAGCCTTCGACAAGGTACCGCACGAGCGACTCCTTAAGAAACTGCACTCGGCGGGCATTGGAACCAATCTGATCGCGTGGATAAGAGATTGGTTCACCGGCAGAAAACAACGCGTACTACTAAACGGACAGCCTTCCGATTGGCTTCCAGTCACTAGTGGAGTGCCACAAGGGTCAGTGCTGGGACCCATTCTCTTCATCATATATATCAACGACCTCGAATCAGGATTGAAATCAACAATATCGAAATTTGCTGATGACACCAAGGTGGGTGGAAAGGCCCTCACAAAGACCGACTGCGAAATCATTCAGAAAGACCTCAATCACATTATCGAATGGTCAGAAAAATGGCAAATGTCCTTAATGTTGACAAATGCAAAGTCATGCACATTGGGTCCAGAAATAGTAACCACACATACATCATGAATGGGAAACCTCTGCAAGCGATGCAGGAGGAAAAGGATCTTGGAGTCACTATCAGCAGTGACCTGAAACACGCGATTCACTGTAAAAAAGCCTACAACAAAGCCAATACTATGCTCGGGTTCATAGCGAGGAACTTCGAGTGTAAAACTCCAGACGTGATGCTATCCTTGTATAATTCTATGGTAAGACCGCACCTCGAGTATGCAGTACAGTTCTGCTCTCCTAATTACAGAAAGGACATTGATTTACTAGAAAGGATTCAACGACGCGCCACGAAGATGATACCAACCTTAAGGGCTCACCCGTACGAGGAACGACTCAAGCAACTCAATCTCTTTACATTGGAGAAAAGACGCCTACGAGGGGATATGATTCAATTCTTCAAGTATCTGAAAAAAAATCAATAACGTCGATTACTCTAAATTCTTTGAACTGCAAACCAACCTAAGAACTAGAAATAACGGCTTACCCATTCAGTCTAGTCGACGTAACACAGACATCGGAAGGAGTTTCTTTTCAAACCGAGTCATCCGCCACTGGAACAATCTTCCTTCAGAAGTAGTAAATGTGAATACTATCAACTCCTTCAAATATAGAATCGACCGTCACTTCGCTGCGTCGGGAGTAAACTGAATATCGAGGTGCTTTCATCTGCTCCTCAATATCGAGGTGCTTTCATCTGCTCCTCAATATCGAGGTGCTTTCATCTGCTCCTCAATGTCGAGGTGCTTTCATCTGCTCCTCAATATCGAGGTGCTTTCATCTGCTCCTCAATGTCGAGGTGCTTTCAGCTGCTCCCCAGGCCCCAAGTGGCTGTCGAGCAGATTAAATCACCAAAGCGGGCAACCTCGTAATGAGCCAATAGACTTTCTGTTGCCTGCATTTCCACGTTTCTATGTTTCCATGTTTCCTTCCTCTCTTCCTTCCTTTCTTTCTTTCTTTTTTCTCTCTTGTTTCCTTTCTTTCTTTCTATCTATCTATCTATCTTTCTTTCTTTCTTTCTTTCTTTCTCTTTCTCTCTATCTATATCTCCATCCATTATCTATCTGGTATTCTATCTCTCTCCCTCTCTGTTATAATAAGGACAGTGGGTGGTCAATGCGTCCATTCCACAACGGTGCGTCATTACCAACAAGATTTTTTCCTCGCACGATTCATGAAGCTCCTCGCCATCCATAAAAGATCGGCGACTCAAATCAATAGACAATTTACTCTTGACAGCAAACCCTTCCTCAACCCTGAACGAGTGTGTGTGTGTGTGTGTGTGTGTGTGTGTGTGTGTGTGTGTGTGTGTGTGTGTGTGTGTGTGTGTGTGTGTGTGTGTGTGTGTGTGTGTGTGTAAGATAGATAGTGTTGCCAATTAAAACCAGTGCGGTGCAGGTGCTCAAACGTACGTGGACACACACACACACACACACACACACACACACACACACACACACACACACACACACACACACACACACACACACACACACACACACACACACACACACACACACACACACACACACACACACACACACACACACACACACACACACACACACACACACACACGACACATATACATGATTACGAGAACCTCTCTCTCTCTCTCTCTCTCTCTCTCTCTCTCTCTCTCTCATTTAACCCTTTTTTCTTTACTCTAATTTCTCCCATCTCCTTTTTTACCGTTTTTTTCCGCTTTATAAACTAATTCCCTATCTGTCTGTCTGTCTGTCTGTCTGTTTTACTCTCTTTCTCTCACATATCTTTGAGTCCCTGGTTTCTAGACGCCACACTGTAAGTAATGTGACCCCTGTATTGCCCTTCACTTCTTCTTCGACATGCATACCATATCTAACGCCTCTTCCTTCCTCTCTCTCTTAAATACACATAAACACCTTGGTTCTTAGACACCATGCTATAGGTTATGTGGCCAACGCATGACTTCACTCCTTCCTTCCTCTACTAAAACAGATCTTTCGGCTTTCCTTCCTCCTCTCTCTCAAACACTCATACATAGGTACCTTGTAGTTCGTGGTTTTTAGACACACTATAGGCGATGTGGTCCCTCTAAACCACCATTTCTTCCTTCCTCTACGAGTCTACACGTTTAACAAATTCTGACGCCTTTCCCTTCCTCCTCTTTCTCTTTCTCTCTCACACTCACACACATACACCCGACCCGATAGGTGTCTTGATAACTCCTCGAACCTCTTTCTTCTCAATTTCTGCAACATTCGCGGTCTTCGCTCTAATTTTCATTCTGTGGAACATCATCTCTCCTCCTCTAAACCTCACCTTCTCTTCCTTACCGAAACACAGGTTTCTGAGGCTACTGACAGCAATCTCTACTCTGTTCCCTCCTACTATCTCTATCCTAAATTTCAATCCAAAGCTGGATGTTGCGCCTACGTGCGCAACGACATCACTTGCTCTCGTGCCCACGACCTTGACTCTTCTGAATTTTCCACCATCTGGTTAAGACTTCACTGTCATTCTATTACTAAATACATCTGTGCTGTTTATCTCTCACCTAACTCTACCAACTATGTAAAATTCTTTGACTATTTGAACTCTAAAGTGGAGCACATCTTGACCCACTCTCCCTTCGCTGAAATCTCCATCCTAGGAGATTTCAATGTTCACCACCAGCTTTAGCTTTCATCCTCTTTCACTGACCATCCTGGTGAAAAAGCCTACAACTTTGCTATCCTCAACGACCTAGAGCAGTTGGTCCAGCACCCTACACGTATTCCCGACCGTCTTGGAGATCGGCCCAACATTCTAGACCTCTTCCTTACCTCAAACCCTTCTGCTTATTCTGTCAAACTGTTCTCTCCGTTGGGCTCCTCCGATCACAATCTTATTTCTGCATCCTGTCCTATCGCTCCTGTACACCCTCTGGACCCACCGAAGAGGCGATGCTTCTGGCATTTTGCTTCAGCTCGGTGGGACGACCTGAGGATGTACTTTTCCGATTTCCCGTGGAATGATTATTGCTTCCAGGAGAGAGACCCCTCTGTGTGTGCTCAGCGCATCACAGAGGTGATTGTCTCTGGAATGGAGGCATACATTCCTCGTTCTTTCTCTACTCCTCACGCTAAAAAGCCTTGGTTTAATCACGCTTTTTCTCGTGCTGTCAATGATAGAGAGGTAGCTCACAAAAGGTACCAGAGCCTTCAAACTAATGCTAATTATGAACTTTACATTTCTGCCCGAAATCGTGCCAAATCTATTCTCCGACTAACCAAAATTTTTTTCATTAATAGAAAATGTCAAAACCTTGCTTTCTCTAACTCTTCCCGTGACTTCTGGCATCTAGCCAAAAACATCTCCTCCAACTTCACTTCTTCATCTTTACCTCAACTCCTCAGTAATGACGGAAACACTGCCTTCTCATCTATCTCTAAGGATGAACTCTTCTCTCATACTTTTCTAAAACTCCACTCTGGACGATTCTGGGCATATTCCTCCTACTCATCCCCCCTCTGACTCCTTTATGCCTGTTATAAAGATTCTTCAAAATGATGTTTTCTATGCCCTCTCTGGCCTCAATCCTCAGAAGGCTTATGGACCTGATGGAGTGCCTCCTATTGTCCTTAAAAACTGTGCCTCCGTGCTGTCACCCTGCCTGGTCAAACTCTTTCGCCTCTGCCTGTCAACATCTACCTTTCCTTCTTGCTGGAAGTATGCCTTCATACAGCCTGTACCTAAGAAGGGTGACCGCTCCAATCCCTCAAACTACCGTCCTATTGCTTTACTTTCTTGTCTATCTAAAGCTTTTCAATCAATCCTTAACCGGAAGATTCAAAAGCACCTTTCCACTTCTGACCTTCTATCTGATCGCCAGTATGGGTTCCGCAAGGGGCGTTCTACTGGTGATCTCCTAGCCTTCTTAACTGACTCTTGGTCATCCTCTCTTAGCCGTTTCGGTGAAACTTTTGCTATTGCGCTGGACATATCAAAAGCTTTTGATAGGGTCTGGCACAAATCTTTGCTTTCTAAACTACCCTCCTACGGTTTCTATCCTTCTCTCTGTACCTTTATCTCCAGTTTCCTTTCTGACTGTTCTATTTCTGCCGTGGTAGACGGTCACTGTTCTTCCTCTAAATCTATTAACAGTGGTGTCCCACAGGGTTCTGTCCTATCTTCCACTCTTTTTCGGTTGTTCATTGATGATCTTCTTTCCAAAACGAACTGTCCTATCCATTCCTACGCCGATGATTCCACTCTGCATTATTCAAGTTCTTTTAATAGAAGACCCACCCTTCAGGAACTTAACGACTCAAGGCTGGAGGCTGCAGAACGCTTAGCCTCAGACCTTACTATTATTTCCGATTGGGGCAAGAAGAACCTGGTGTCCTTCAACGCCTCAAAAACACAGTTTCTCCACCTATCCACTCGACACAATCTTCCAAACAACTATCCCCTATTCTTTGACAACACCCAGCTATCACCTTCCTCAACACTAAACATCCTCGGTCTATCCTTAACTCAAAATCTCAACTGGAAACTTCATATCTCATCTCTTACTAAATCAGCTTCCTCGAGGCTGGGCGTTCTGTACCGTCTCCGCCAGTTCTTCTCCCCTGCACAGTTGCTGTCCATATACAGGGGCCTTGTCCGCCCTCGTATGGAGTATGCATCTCATGTGTGGGGGGGCTTCACTCACACAGCTCTTCTGGACAGAGTGGAGGCTAAGGCTCTTCGTCTCATCAGCTCTCCTCCTCATACTGATAGTCTTCTACCTCTTAAATTCCGCCGCAATGTTGCCTCTCTTTCTATCTTCTATCGATATTTCCACGCTGACTGCTCTTCTGAACTTGCTAACTGCATGCCTCCCCCCCTCCCGCGGCCCCGCTGCACTCGACTTTCTACTCATGCTCATCCCTATACTGTCCAAACCCCTTATGCAAGAGTTAACCAGCATCTTCACTCTTTCATCCCTCACGCTGGTAAACTCTGGAACAATCTTCCTTCATCTGTATTTCCTCCTGCCTACGACTTGAACTCTTTCAAGAGGAGGGTATCAGGACACCTCTCCTCCCGAAACTGACCTATCTTTCGGCCACCTCTTTGGACTCTTTTAGGAGCAGCAAGTAGCGGGCTTTTTTTTTTATTATTGTTTACTTTTTTTGTGCCCTTGAACTGTCTCCTTTGCTGAAAAAAAAAAAAAAAAAAAAAAAACACGCCTTGAGTCCGCCCGTTTCTCCACACCACACTGTTCGCAGCGCTACCGGAGACCCTCGCGTTCCTTCCTTTTATACCTGCATACGCTGAGTTTCATGATGGCGTATTCCGCTCAACGATCGCCTTAAAATGGTGCTGGAGCTAAAACTGAGAGCCGCCGTGTGTCGCGCCGCAGCACCGCTCTCCCCGCCCGCAACGACACCAGCTTAACACGATGCTCCAGTGTTGGTATTCCACCTCTCACGTCAGCTATTTCCAAAGGCCAAAAAGGAGATCAATCGGATTCTCATGAGTGTTTCCTTAGGTTCAAAATACAGAAGAAGGGTCAAACTACAACCAGGTTCATTAAACTACCTCTGGAAATGGCCCAAACCCGTTACAAAAGCCCTATGAAATGTGGGTGTGTGATCCCCGAAATGTTTGAGAATATGGTCCCTGGTTCCTCGCGCTGATGGCAAACCTCATAGATGGATCCTCTCAATTTTCTGTATCTTGGAAACGGAGAGCTTGAGTTTATCCCTCGAGACGCCACTACCAGCAAACTTAATAAACACAATAGTACACGAACACGCATAATAATACGTGTGAATGGCAAACCTCACAGATGGATCCTTTCAATTTTCTGTATTATGGAAACGGAGAGCTTGAGTTTATCCCTCGAGGTGCCACTACCAGCAAACTTAATAAACACAATAGCACATGAATAGCATAATAATACACGTGAATGGCAAACCTCGTAGATGGATCCTTTCAATTTTCTGTATCTTGGAAATGGAGAAGTTGAGTTTATCCCTCGAGGCGCCACTACCAGCAAACATAATAATATATGAATAGCAACGAGGCATATTAATTCTGATGTTCTGCAATTATGAGGAAGGGGAAGATAGAGGTTAATAGATTAGTCCTTTCATTTTTCTGTATCTTGGAAATGGAGAGCTTGAGTTTATCCCTGGAGGCGCCACTACCAGCAAACATAATAATACCTGAATAGCAACGAGGTATATTAATTCCGATGTTCTGCAATTATGAGGAAGGGGAGAATTTAGGTTAATGTAATATGATCAGGAAAGGTATAAGGATTAAGGGCTGTGGCGAGGAATAACATCATGCACTATAGCTAACATATAAAGCGTATTTACGTAGACGTTAATACTAATACTCTACAAGGAAGGCGAAAATAGAGGCAAACGCTGTAATACTCATCAGGAAGAGTAAGGATTAAGGGTTATGGCGATGAGTAACACCACGCACTACAGCTAACATATAAAGAGTAGTTACGTAGCTGAATTTATCCCTCTAGCAATATGTTGTTATAAGGAAGGGGAGGATTTGGGTTAATGTTGTATTACTCATCAGAGAGGGTGAGGATTAAGGGGTGTGGCAAGGAATAACACCATGCACTACACCTAACATTATATAAAGTGTAGTTACCTGTTTAATAGAGCGTGCATGACAGACCCCTCACCTGTTAATTAATATCAGTGCGTGAGGTGTGCCGGAGTCCTGAAAACCAAGAGGTAAAACAAGGAAATACAGGGAACAGAAAGCCTATCGAACAGATGAAAGGAGTTCGTATTCAAGTAGATAATAGTTCTGCTTCACTAAAATTTACAGACGAACGTACGAGTAACATAGCCCTTTTTTTTTTCATAGCGGGGATAAACTATAACAGGGCATAAAGTATTGTATATAAATGTGTATAGAGTTAGTATATGATAGAGAGGAAGACCAACGATATAGCTACGCCTGGCCTTAGTGCTCATCTCCGTTCCTTTGACTCTTTAGCATATGGTGGATATACAATAAGCAAGGATTAGCTGCGCGTGGCTTTAGTGCTCATCTCCGATCCATTGCCTTAAGGTTATAGTGGAAATACAATAAGCAAAGACTAGCTGCGCGTGGCTTCAGTGCTCATCTCCGATCCATTGACTCTGAAGCTTATGGTGGGTATACAATAAACGAAAAC
>NC_066552.1:14682822-14700322 GCF_024679095.1 Eriocheir sinensis
ACTCCTCTCTACCCCGCCTGACCCCCCTCTCGCCCCAACTCCTCTCTGCCGCCCTGACCCCTCTCCCAACTCCTCTCTACCCCGCCTGACCCTCTCGCCCCAACTCCCTCTCTGCCCTGACCCCCTCTCGCCCCAACTCCTCTCTGCCCGCCCTGACCCCTCGCCCCAACTCCCTCTCTGCCCGCCCCTGACCCCTCTCGCCCCAACTCCTCTCTGCCCCGCCCCAACCCCTCTCTGCCCCCACCCCTCTGCCCTCTCGCCCCAACTCCTCTCTGCCCCAACCCTCTCTACCCCTGCCCCTGACCCCCTCTCCCAACTCCTCTCTGCCCCGAACCCCTCTCTACCCCCCGACCCCTCCCCAACCCCCTCTGCCCCGCCCCAACCCCTCTCTGCCCCGACCCCCTCGCCCCAACTCTCTCTACCCTCTCCAACCCCCTCTCTGCCCCACCCCTCTACCCCGCCCCAACCCCCTCTCCTCAATCTCTCTGCCCTCTAACTCCTCTCTGCCCTCTCCAACCCCCCTTTGCCCCAACCCCCTCTACCCCTCTCCAACCCCCTCTTGCCCCAACCTCCATCGCCCCAGCTCCTTTCTGCCCTTAACCCCATTTCTGTCCCCTGATTCATTGAGCGACGAGTTTGATAAAATGGACCTCAGTCTATCATACGGAGTTTCTCTTTTGGCAACTCAGTGCTATTTATTTTTTCATATGAGCAGTTTTTAGCAGGCTTTTTTTTTATATTTTTGCCCTTGAGCTGCTTCCCTTACTGTACGAAAAATTAGTTAACCCGGTGCCAAACTACCCACGTCAGCTGAAGTGCCCTGTGTCTCGAGGTCAAGGGTACTCCCCCACCACAGGCTCAAAGGACCAACGGAATAGTCCAGGCTTCAGCCCCATAGGCTCTGTAGTAAAACCTTGCATTTCGATATATATAATGTTTTTTGGTTGATCCTAGTCAATTCGAGGGTGCTGAGTCCAAATCAGATGTATGCCAGACTGTAAATGTTGAGCAATTTTTTTATAGCCGAAAATATACCCACAAATATGTTTTTTTGCGTATAACTCCGAAAATATTATAGATACGACCCAAGTATGTATTAAACTCAAATACAAACTTGTATATTGCGGACATTTTGGTATCAATTTCATAGCTCTATGTGCAATAGAACACGATATAGAGCTTTGCTGTATGTATGAATAGATATCTGTATGAATTACAATTCACCTGGAGATAAATGTATGCATGAACATTTTGGCGGGTGTTGGGTATTGCATGTTGTATGTTTTGTTCTTTTCTTTCAGATCAGTCATGGAGAATATTTGTTTGATATGCGAGTCCAGCAAACCTAAACTCACAAGATCATCAAGAGTGCAAGCGGTACGTAATGCAAGCCAGCAACGTGGAGACCACCTAGCAGAAAAACTGACTGATGTAAGCTCATTCTTCTGTCACAAGAATTGTATCAGCACATACTGTTCCCCAGACCATATCAAACGATTCCTCAAAAAAAGGAAACAGGAGGAACCCAAAGAAACTCAACCAAAAACAAAACGGGTGCGTAGAAGTGAAACCAGCTTCCAGTTTTTGAAGCACTGCCTGTTCTGTGGAGATGCATGTGAAATATACAAACCTGCCAAAAATCCAAGCAGATGGAGGGAAGCATACCTGTGCAGAACTGCAGACAGAGAAGGACAAGTCTCTTTCAAAGACACTGTGCTAAGACATGCCAAACAAAGAAGTGACAAATGGGGAATGAGGTGGTATTAAGACAAACTCAGCTGTGAGTGACCATGCGGCTGATGCAAGGTATCACAAAGACTGCATGTCAAAATTCTTCAGTAATGCCCCATCATCTGTGACAGAAAAACCGGAGAAAGTCCTTGATCAGCTCATTGAGTATCTTCACTCAAACCATGAAAATATTTGGAACAGTGTAGAATTGCATAAACTGTATGAAGAGTTAGGGGGCAAACAGTTGGATCGCCGTTCATCTCAATCTCTTGGCAATGCATGCGTTAACTGGATTTGACTCTGTATCTTCCTTTTCAGGAATAGGCAAGACAACAGCTCTAAAGCAACTGCAATCATTCGCTAACCCCATTGAGCTTGGAAATCCATCAACTCCCCTGGATGAAGTTGTCAACTCCTGTCTGCCTTATGTGTGCCATCTATACAGACAACATTCCTGTGATTCTCTCAATACCATAAGAACTAATATCTTCACACGACAGATAGCAGGAAAGAGACATTCACCTCCAAAACTGAGCAGTTTGCCTCCTACTATGCCGGCATTCAAGTTACACTGTGCTCGTGCCCACTATCAGGCTGTTCTGTGGAATTCTGCTGGCATGTTTTCGCCTCCTGAGTTAGACCCCCTTGAGTTTGGCTGGAGAAGAGATATTTCTCTTCAGCCTGTACATCTTCCTGATGGTCAGGCTGTGATACCTAACGAGGTACTACATATCATCAGCTGTGGTTGCAAGTCGGGCTGCAGATCAGCACTGTGCAACTGCTCTAAGTTCAGTCTTGCACAGAATTCTGCAAATGCAAAGCAAAAGGAAATTGTGAGAACGTTGTGAAGAGTGTGTCACCGGAAGAGCTTAGTGGAGAGGAGGAGGACGAAGATGAGTAGGACTTCTGCGAACAAACTCTCTATAAAGTTTCCATCACTGACACTTCATTAAATCATCGTTCTCTCTTTGTTGAATGTGCCAAAAATTATCCATGTGACTTTCTCAACAATTATAATAAGTGTATTTTTGATATTATTATTTTTATTTGAATGTAAGCAAACCAATGTTCTGCTTGCACGTCATGTACAGTCAATAATGTTTACTTGGGTTAAGCCATGTATACTTTCCTTGAGCCATTACATACAATTTCTCTTCCAATGTTGGTATTTCTATACCCTCTATATATATATATATATATATATATATATATATATATATATATATATATATATATATATATATATATATATATATATATATATATATATATATATATATATATATATATATATATATATATATATATATATATATATATATATATATATATATATATATATATATATATATATATATATATATATACCCAAATTTGTACCAAACAACTTGACTCTGTGTGACTAGAATTACAAAATTATCTCTCTCAATGCTGAGCTACCTGCATGATACTGTGTTGGTTTTGATTCGTGAAAATAAAATAATGAAAAGTCCATATCACAGAGACTACGTAAGATAGAGCCATAATTTTGACACCAATAAATCCAGTACCCATATTTATATTCATGTTCAATACATATATAGGGTCTTAAGCTAATATTTTTAGAGTTATTGACGAAAACTTAATTTCTCGTCGGCCATTTTGAATTTTCACCTCTAGAAAAAAATGCTCAACATTTACAGTCTGGCATACATCGGATTTGGATTCAGCACCCACGAATTGACTAGGTTCAACAAAAAAACATTATATATATCGAAATGCAAGGTCCACCTTCCTGTAGCCTGGACTAGGAGGTGAGATGAGCACCGCCGCCACGCGCAGCTAGGCGTGTGCACCGCCTTTTAAATAGAGTGTAACTAGTAAAACTTCTCACCTCAACAAACATTATATTTTCTGCACATGTTTTAGCCAACGTCTCTTCTTCTGCTTTGTCCTCCGCGCCCTCCGTACACAGCGTCATGACTCCAGCTTGTGTCTGCCCCACCTGACTTTTTTTCAAGGAGTGTATTCGTAAATGAATGTATTCGTAACACTTCACCTTAAAAAAAAACATTATTCTCTCTGCACGAGTTTTAGCCAGCGTCTCTTTGCTTGCTTGAGTCCTTCGCCTTTCTACTTAGCGAGGAGGTCCAAGCGAGTTAACGCGTCGCTTCGGCTGTGTCGTGCATGTGAGGAGGAGGCGAGGAGCGGGGAGGAGAGAGAGAACGAGGGGAGCCAGGAAGCGACACAGGCGGTCCGGGAAGTTGATCAATTACAGGTCCTCCTCAGAACGAAGGTCTGGCCCAGGGGCGCCGCCACGGCTAACGATGCTGTCACACTGCCGCGGGACAAAAATGGTTTCGTCTCATTCTGCTACCTGTGGGCGAGGAATGGGGCGGGTAGTGAAAACCGTAGCCGAAATATGATGCTGATTATTATTAACGACGCCCATTGCTTGGTGTTGTTGCTGTCCCCTGAGTAAAAAGGAAGGTAGAGAGGTTAAGGAAGGAGGCTCGAGGTACATGTTGATTATCACTGTTCATCTTTTCTTAGAGGTATAATAAGTAAGTAAAGTGAAGTTTGGGGCGTACGTTATAGCTGCGCGCGTTGCCCTCGGTGTTCATCTCCTTACCCTTAAATCGTCCTCAGAGGTGTGATATCCACGTGTTTGGAGTAAGCTGGTTGGTCCTCTCAATATTTGAGGTGTGAGGAACCATTCTTTAGGGGGCTATTACACTGGCCAAATTGTCACCGTGGATCTTCAGTCAAACTGCTAACGATATCCGCTGGCGTGGTTTACATTTGTTTTTGTTATTGCTGCTGCCGATGATGGTGAATGATACCGTCGTCCTTCGGTGAAATCTACCGTAATAACCTTTGGGAGATCGCGGACACGTCAGAAAAACAGCGGAAATATGAGATCAACGCCAGCAGAAATCGTGGTTTTGACTGAAGATCCACGGAAAAATTCTGCCCAGTGTAATAGCCCTTTTTTCATCCTGGCTCGAGTGTGAAGGCCAGGCGTGTGTTCCACAGTGGTGAGGGCTGACTCGTCCACTCTATTCATCAGTGGGTTATGAAAGCTTTGCTGTGTGCGATTAATTTATTAGGATCTGCGCCCATATTCTCAAAACGTTTCCTGACACCTTAGTTGCATCTAGTTAAAAAGGCCTCTATAGTAAAATTTGCCAAAGGGGATTTTTATGGGTGGTTTCAGGATTCTGGAGATAGTTTTGCGAGGTTTCCTGTGCCATAAACGGGAAAAACACTTATGAGGAACTGTCTTAACTAACTTTCAGGCGCTTCAAAAGTATTAGTATTAAGAGCCTGAAGCGTTTGAGAATACGAATCCTGATTAGTTAGTGGCTCTTTGGAACGATGAAGGGAAAAGGAAAGGAGGGAGCGAGGAAGCAGGAATGGAGGAAGAGTAAAGAGCAGAAATAGAGGAGGAAGGAAGAAAGGAGATTGACAAGGGAAATTTTAAGTGCATAAAGAGCCTAGCGTAGCGTCCGGGGTGTTAGGTGCAATCCCGCGGGTACAGACGAGGGAGGAGGAAGGAGGGAGTGAGGAACCAGAAATGGCAGATGGGTAAAGAAGGCAGAACAGGAGGAAGAAGGAAGAATGGGGAGATTGACAAGGGAAATTTTGAGTGCGTGAAAGAGCTTAGCACAGCGTCGATTGATGGTGTTAGGTGCAATCCCGCAGGTACAGACGAGGCATAACCAGTTGGACCGCTTGATGCACACTGCCTAAGCTTACAACTCGCACCACAGTAAACCCGACCGAGGAACTGGTTCAGTAATGCATAAGTCTTTTTGTGAATACCGCGTTTGTGTATGGGGGAGTGAGGGGGGGTGGATGTATGTGTGTGTGGGAGGGGGCCAAATATGTGTGTGTGTGTGGGGAGGGCATTAAGTTTTGTGTATTTTTTGTATATTATGAAACATTAGTTATTTTCTTGTTATTCCCAATTTGATGAGGTAAACTTGTACCGTATTATGAGAAATAGTTACACACACACACACACACACACACACACACACACACACACTGAGTCCATAGAGAAAACAACAAAGAAACAGCAAATTCTGAACTTTTACAATGAAATACCAAATAAAGAAAAAAACTACACACACACACACACACACACACACACACACACCAGCAAGTCATACAGGCGGTAGGCAGCGCTGACAGCTCTTTCTTCGACCTTCCGCGGCCCGTCTCATTAAACTGCGCCCGTAGAAACGCTGCCCTTAATTAAACTCGCCCACGCACGGCATTTTTTTTTTAGCTTTTTTGTGTGTGAGTGCAGTGTTGATACCACGGCGTGTGTGTCTTTCTGAGAAGGCCGCCACTCAGGAAATTTCTGTAAGTGGCAGCTCTGCTTAAGTTGCAGTTTTTTCAAAGGGAGCAGAAACTACGCCTATTATAAGATTAAGGTATCATATGTCTTTTTGTCTGGTAATGAAGCTCATCGTGTTTTTCTCTCTTTTCAGGTAAATGAAGATTCAGCTTATAAGATCCTGGAGCAGTTTGGCGTTAGTGAAGGTAAATATTACTTAGAGTTTGCGAGATTGCTTTTGGGAGGGTGTGCATGAAATTAAACTACGAACACTGGGCGTTTCTGACACCTTAGTACATCTAGTTAAAAGGGCTCTTGTAGAAGTTGTATGAATTTTATGGGTGGTTTCAATTCCTTGGTTGTAGATTTCCAAGGTTTCTGTGCCATGAATGGGGAAAACACTTATGAGAACCTGTTTTGTCTTCTCTGGGGTCTTGAAATAGTAGTGACAAAGCCTGAAGCGTTTGAGGATACGAGTCCTGGTCTATAGCGACGCGTAGGATGTAGGTCCATGAACTGGGAAAACACTTATGAGAACCTGTTTTGTCTTTTCTGGGGCCTTGAAAATAGTAGCAACAAGAACCCGAAACGTTTGAGGATACGAGTCCTGGTCTATATGACGCCTAGGTTTACTACACACACCAACACATAAATGCTGCCTACACAGTACAACATCTCACACACACGCATATACACAAACATGCTTCCTATGTCCTTCGTTTGTGCCCATGACCTGTGTATGTTTTTGTGAATAAAGTAACCCTGACGGATATTGACTTTCTGGTCGTATTTTAAAACATTTCGTCGCCCAAGTTCACTTATTTGACAAGGCTTTCGTAGGTGTTGCGGGCATTTCCAGGGGTAGTTTCATGACCCTGGTAGTAGTTGGACCCTTCCTCTGTTGCATGAGCCTAAAGAAACACTCATAAGAACCCGATTGATCCCCTCTTTGACCTTTAGAAATAACTGATGTGAGAAGCGAAAGTGTCTTTGTAATACCGGCCTTCAATCCGTGAACCAATTAGCGCTTAGAACACTCACTGCCGCCAACAGGTCCGTATTCAGAAGCGTATCCGTCTCCCTTTTCGACTACTTCCCAAGGCTACGGAGAAGACAGACTGGTTTCATGGGTGTTTTTTCCGTTTTAAGATCCTGAAGCCGTGTAAAACTATCCCCAGCATCACGAAACAGTCCATGAATACAGACATTGGCGGGAGTTCTTTTCGAATTGTTATCCGCCACTGCAACAACCTTCCTGCACCAGTGTAGACAGTGTGAAAAGATGATTAACTAAATGAAAATCGCACCGATCTTTATCCCAGCAACTTCTACTACGTGAGGCTTTTTCAAACAGGGGAACTGAGGCGCTGATATGTGGAACATTGGGTGCCGTGTTTTGTATAGCGCTGGCTCAGGACAAACACGAGGAGGAGGAGGAGGAGGTAAATGAGAAGGAGGAGGGAGGGTGGGTGCGAATGAGGAAGACAAGTAGAGAAGAAAAGGTTAAGCCTGAAACATTAAACGGAGGAGGAGGAAGGCACTCGTTTTGACCATATTCCTGCCACGCTCATTCAACTGTCCCTGTCTGTTCCTGCCACCGAGGAGACTGCAGGGGCTGTATTCTCAGACGCTTCCACCCCGCACATCAACTACTTTCAGAGGTCAAAAGGAGATTATGGGTTCTCATGAGTGTTTTTAGGTTCATGGTACAGAAAAGGGTCAATCTACCACCAGGGCCATTAAACTATCCTGGAAATGCCCAAAACTCCTATGAAAGCCTTGGCAAGTATGTGTGCTGGGCCGAAAGGTTTGAGAAATGGCCCAGGACGTATTTTGTTGACAGTCTACTATTTTGTTTGTGAAAGGACGTACATGTGTGAACTGTACGAACGCTGGTCTCTATAATTACCACAGGATGCCGTGTTGACTACAGTGTTGGCTGACCAACTGGCTGATGCTGTGTGTTGCCATAAGTTCATTAATTCATGTACCGTTTTAATTTCGGCGGAACTCTGGGTGGCAGCCGAGGTGTGTTCCATCGGTCTCTGTCGTGGTGGATGTAGTGTTATGACGGATATATAGCGACATCTTGGCTAATTGGCTGCTGTGTTGTCATTTATTAAATCATGTACCGTTTTTTTTATTTCATGGAACACTGAGTGGCAGCCGAGTGTGTTCCATCGGTCTCTGTCGTGGTGGATGTAGTGTTATGACGGATATATAGCGACGTCTTGAAGATGGTACGACAGCCTTGAATTAAACGGGAAGACCAAAGGAGATTAAGAAAAGAAGGAAAAGGGATGAAGGTTAAAAATGATAGCAAGAGAGCAAGAAAAAAGATAAGCAGGAGAAAATTGAGGAAAAGGAATGGAGCAAGAAAATTATGTGAAGAGAAATATTAAGATAAAGAGAAGAAAGGGGGATAGAAGGATAAGAGTGTAAAAAGCAAATAGAAATAAAGAGAAAGCAAAGAAAGAAAATTAGGAAAAGGGGGAAGGTCCATCCTCCCGAAGCCTTGACACCATAAAAAAAGAGTAAATAAGAGAGAGAGAGAGAGAGAGAGAGAGAGAGAGAGAGAGAGAGAGAGAGAGAGAGAGAGAGAGAGAGAGAGAGAGAGAGAGAGAGAGAGAGTGTCCGCTCGCTCCTCCCTCCCTTCATTATAATAGTTTAATTACCAGATTAGTCAATTAACTGTAAACATCTATTGTCTTCGATAAATTCACAAATTAGGTTCATTAAAAGTAATTAGGTAACTAAAGACGGATAACTTACTTCTGGAACTCTACATAATAATATTCCTGGCGGCGGTGTTGTTCCGTCCTGACTCACCGGCGCGTGGAGGGTTTGGTGTGCGTCACTAGTGTCACGTCTGGCATGTATACACTGGCCGCTTAATCGTATGGCTCTAAACATTGCCGTAGCCTCACCGAACGGTAAAATCCAATAGTATATATTTAATTACTTATTTATTTATTTATTTTTACGTTTGGCCTATGGCGGCGGTAGGCTTTCTTGGAGGGGCCTGGTGGTCGGCTCCAGCCTGTTGTGGCGTAGGCAAGTGTTTATAGTGGCGCCATCTTTTCATGCTTGGAGCTCATCTTTTCGAAAGAATCTAGAGTCCGGATTGAGAGGTGGTCTTCAGGACAGCATTGGGTAGTCCTCGGCCACTCGGCGGCGACTAAAAAATGACCAGCTTGTTTGTCGCAGCGGGCGGGACGCGAACCTGCGTCTTTTTGAACGCCGCGCCAGCACGCTGACCACTCAGCCACTCGCTTGCTTTGCAACTATAGCTAGGAGTGGAAGCGGTCCTCGTGTGGCTAACATCTTCTTGCCATCTTCGGAGAACCGTTCTCCTCCCTTCCCTCTTTGTTGGTTCACGGCAGCGAGCTAATTCTACATCGCTACTCCGATAATTCTCTAATACCTGGAGATATAACTCATCTCGTATTTCCTGGAATTTTACGTAAAAATGCGAGAAAAAGATCCACCGTGTTAATTACTGTAAACTGTAAACATTAACTTTATGTTTTTCACCTTCGTTCACTCTCATTGTATTAGCCCAAGTATTTTTTTCGTCCACGGCTCGATGATGTTCTGAGGCGTCGCGCAGGACTGAGGGAAGCGGTCCTGGTTAATAATCTTGGTCTCGGTGACAGAAAAGATAGATTGAGGATTAATTTGAACGTTTTATACCTTTTCCTACCTTCATATTCTTTCGTCCAAGGCGCGATCGTGTTCCCAGGCGTCGCGCGGGATTATTGCTCGCCCGGCACCTCCTCCTCCTCATGGTCTTCTCCGTTCCGCCTTACTGTTTACACAATCATCGGAAACCAATAGTCCATAGCGGGAAACACTTACTAGGCGTGTGTGTGTAAGGGAAGGAAACCACGCCCGCCCACGCCTGCAGACACACACACACACACACACACACACACACACACACACACACACACACACACACACACACACACACACACACGGGCCGGTAGCTCAGTGGTTAGAGCGTCTGCCTCACAACCAGAAGGACCGGGATTCGATTCCCCGGCCGGGTGAAGATAAGCTGGGCTTATCTTCTTTCACGTGTAGCCCCTGTTCACCTAACAGTGAGTAGGTGCGCGACGTCAGGCAAGGAGTTGTGACCTCGTTGTCGCGGTGTGTTGTGTGTGAGTGGTCTCAGTCCTACCCAAAGATCGGTACTACGAGCTCTGTGCTCTTCCGTAGGGGAACGGCTGGCTGTCTCGAGAGAGACCCGCAGCAGACCAAGAGGTGAATTACACACACACACACACACACACACACACACACAGCAGCGATTATAGTGTATAAATCATCTTCCTCCTCCTCCTCCTCCTCGTAAACTTTCTCTTTTTTTCCGTCTTCCATTTTCTCGTCCTTCTCCTAAACCCTCTCTTCCTTTCTATATTCCATTTTCTCCTCCTCCTCCTGGACCCATACTTTTCATCATATATATCAACGACCTAGAACTAGGATTGAAATCCAATCTTTCGAAATTTGCCGACGACACAAAGGTGGGTGGGAAGGCCCTCACAACGGCAGACTGCAAAATTATCCAGAGAGACCTGGACCAGATCACTCGGTGGTCAGAAAAATGGCAGATCTCCTTCAACACTGCCAAATGTAAAGTAATGCATATCGGATCCAGAAACAGCAACCACACATACCTCATGGGTGGCGAACCACTACATGTTGTGCAAGAGGAAAGAGACCTCGGGGTCACCATCAGCAGTGACTTGAAACAAATAAAACACTGCAAGTCCGTCTGTAAGAAAGCCAATACAATGCTTGGGTTCATATCGAGGAACTTCGAATACAAGACGCCGGGAGTTATGTTATCCTTGTACAATTCGCTGGTAAGGCCCCACCTGGAATACGCCGTGCAATTCTGGTCTCCTAATTACAGGAAAGACATTGAATTACTTGAGAGAGTACAGCGCCGCGCCACGAAGATGATACCATCACTGAGGACGAAGCCCTATGAAGAGCGACTCGAGCGACTCAACCTCTTCACGTTGGAAAAGAGACGCCTGCGGGGAGACATGATACAAGTCTTTAAGTACCTGAACAAGCTCAGCAACGTTGATCACTCCAAACTCTTCACGCTACAAACCAACCTGAGAACAAGAAACAACGGAAAAACAATTCAAGCAAAGCGATGCAATACCGACATCGGCAGGAGTTATTTCTCGAATAGAGTTGTTCGCCACTGGAACAGCCTTCCTGCAGAAGTGGTTAGCGCAGAGACCATCAACTCCTTCAAGAAACGCATTGATCGCCACTTTGCTGCATCGGGAGTGAACTGAACGTTCCTAAGAGTAGATACACAAGTGCTTTAATCCTTCCCTGCAAGCTACTCCTATGGCAAACGGATTGATTGAATCACTGAACGCAGGCAGCCTAGTAATGAGCCAACAGGCTTTCTGCTGCCTGCTAGTCCATGTTTCCATGTTTCCATGTTTCCTCGTCCTCCTCCTCGTCCTCCTCCTCCTCCTCCTCCTCCTCCTCCTCGGTCAACATGAAAGGACGCCACCACCTCAAAGACAGATGACAAAGCCGCCTTTTACGTCCTTTTCACAACAACTATTTAAAGAAAAGTCGACCGAGCGAAAATGTTCCCTAAATTCCATCCCGTGATTCTGAAGTCGGTAAGCTCAGACGCTTCCACCTATCACATCAATTATTTCCAGAGGTCGAAAAGGAGATTAATCGGGTACAAATGAGTGTTTTTTTTCACGTTCAAGGTTCAGAAGAAGGGTCAAACTACCACCAGGATCAATAAGCTATCCCTAGAAATGCCCAAAACGCCTACTACGAAAGTCTTGTCAAATGTTTTTCTTAGGTTCATGGTACAGAGGAAGGGTCAAACTACCAACAGGGTCATTAAACTACCCCTGGAAATGCCCAAAACGCCTACTACGAAAGTCTTGTCAAATGTGTTTCTAAGGTTCATGGTACAGAGGAAGGGTCAAGCTATCACCAGGGTCATTAAATTGCTCCTAGAAATGCCCAAAACGCCTATAGAAGCTTTGTCAAATGTGTTTCTTAGGTTCATGGTATACATAGGAAGGGTCAAATTATCACCAGGGTCATTAAAATACCCTGAAATGCCCAAACGCCTACGAAAGCTTTGTCAAATGTGATGCTTAGTTTCATGGAATAGAAGAAGGATCAAACTACTATCAAGGTCATTCAACTACCCCTGGAAATGCCCAAAACGCCTACGAAAGCTTTGTTAATTGTGTTGCTTAGGTTCATGGTACAGAGGAAGGGTCAAAGTACCACCAGGGTCATTAAACTTCCTCTAGAAATGCCCAAAACGTCTACTACGAATGCCTTGGAAAATTTTGTTTTGGGTCGCCGCAGTGTTTAAGAATACGGCCATTACGCTTCTCAGTGCTTTTGTGTATGTATGTATGTATGTATGTATGTATGTATGTATGTATGTATGTTTTATTACATTTCCGTTCCGTCACATCTTGCATTCCCTCGATTCCGTTCTCTTCCTCACCTTCACCGCTAACAAGTCTTGGCTCCCGGAAGTGTGTGTATGTACTTGTATGTGTACGTATGTATGTGTGTGTGTGTGTGTGTGTGTGGGTGGGTGGGTGTGGGTGGGTGGGTGGAGGGGGTATGGGTCTACACTCTACCGCGTCTTGCTCTCCCTCGACACTTCTTGCATGCTTTCACCCTTCAGAAATCTCGGCCTCCAGGAGTGTGTGTGTGTGTGTGTGTGTGTGTGTGTGTGTGTGTGTGTGTGTGTGTGTGTGTGTGTGTGTGTGTGTGTGTGTGTGGTTGCGGTGCTGGTCTACACTATCGCCTCTTGCCCTCCCTCAACCATCTCCTCCTCGCCTTTCACTCTTCACAAGTTTCGGCCTTGGGAAGTGTGTGTGTGTGTGTGTGTGTGTGTGTGTGTGTGTGTGTGTGTATTGTGGCCAGGGTTGGATCAAATACTGATTTTTTATAAGTCAAATACAAATACAAATACTTTTGTTCGGGATTCCAAAAATACAAATACAATTACAAATAATTTTATTCCTGAATCTAAAAACACAAATACAATTACAAATACTTTTATTCCTGAATCTAAAAACACAAATACAATTACTTCTATTCCTGAATCTAAAAATACAAATAAAAATAAAAATACTCCTATTCCAGATTTCAAAGATACAAATAAAAATACTCCTGAAATTATACAAAAAATATAAAGATACTTTTTTCACAAGTTTACACTTCACATCATAATTGCATTTTATCATCATTAATGCCCGGAAGGTTTCCGGGCCGAGTTTTGCTCGCTTAGAAGTGTAAAAATTGCCGGCCTTACTAAACACCCTCTCAGATGGTGCCGGTAACTAACAGGTTCTTGCCTACCACAAGCTCAAAGGGCCAACGGTGCGGAGATGAGTACCTACCGCAGCCACACACAGCTTTTTTTTTTTTTTTTTTTACAGCAAAGGAGACAGCACAAGGGCACACAAAAAGGAAACAACAATAAAAAAAAGCCCGCTACTCGTTTCTCCTGTAAAGAATCCGAAGAGGTGGCCGAAAGAGCAGTCAACTACGTGAGAAGATAGCGTGAGAAGAATAGCGTATGCACCTGCCTTTACCTTTACCTTCAGTTTTCTTCCTTTGGCGTCATGGCTAAGTGCAATGGTTAACACACATATACTCTCTCTCTCTCTCTGTAAAGTACGTAACAATAGAGAGCGGAGAATGAGTTTTAAACGCTCGACGAAGTTTAAGAAATGTGCCGTAAGGTTGTGACGGAAACTGAAGTGCTAAAAGGTGCCGCCTCGCTAGCTACTGCGTACTACTTGCTGCTATACTGTTATCATCATTATTGAGCATCGCGAATGGGGTATACCCGGAAGAGTACAAATATCAGTAGTTATACAAAGTCTCTTACTCTGCCACATTCAAGACACAGATAATCAAAAGGATAAAGATTGGGGAGCAGCGACGTAGCGATCTTTTTTTTTCTGTATCCTCTTATTTTGGCCCTTGAGCTTTCTGTCTTCTGCGTTGAAAAAAAAAAAAGAAAAAAAAACTGCCAAGTCTTTACCTCATCGATTTCCATTTTTTTTTTTAGCAAACTTTATCATTGTTAACTACCATTTATTATTATTATTTATTTTTTTACTTGACGCTTTTCTTCGTTTTATTTTTTGGCTGCAGAAGGGGAGGGGGGGAACCATTATAATCCAAATTCTTCCTATTACTCTGTCCTACCTCCTCCCCTCCCTCCCTCTTCTTGCTCCTGCCCCGTCCTTCCCTTCCAGCTCAAGGTCGGACCGAACTAAGGACTACACAATGAAAAAAAAAATTGTGGCAGGAAAACGTAGGTGGAACTGACCATGACTGATGACGGACTAGATAAGTAAACAAATAAATAAGATGAACAAATAAGATAAACAAATAAACAAATACAGGATATAGAGATAGAACTTATTTTTATTTATGCGGATTTTTTATTTATTTATCTACTTGCCCTTGAGCTGATTCCTTAACTGCAAAAAGAAAAAAACGATGGATAGGTAAACATAATGATAGATAGCCATGCAGATAAATAGATAAAGAGTCAGACAAAGACATGTTCGATCGTTAGATGATTTGATAGTTAGTTAGTTAATAGGTAGTCCAATAGTACCTTGTTTATTACCCTTAGTTACTTAGGTTGTTTAATAGTTAGCCAGTTTGAATTAGTTATTTAGTTAGTTAAATTTAATGTATTCTGTATTTTTTTTTTTATTTATTT
Source organism: Eriocheir sinensis (assembly GCF_024679095.1). Taxonomy (NCBI): domain Eukaryota; kingdom Metazoa; phylum Arthropoda; class Malacostraca; order Decapoda; family Varunidae; genus Eriocheir; species Eriocheir sinensis. The sequence continues at coordinate 14,697,654 of NC_066552.1, forward strand.
ATTTGGATTATTTTTTTGTTTTGTTTTATTTTATTTTGGTGTTTTTCTTTTCTTTTGTCTTTTTCCTGTTCTTTTCTTTTATCTTTTCTTTGTTTTCTTGCTGTTGTTTTTCTTTTTGATGTTCTTTTATTTCATATCATCCTCTTGTTGATGTTCATTGGTCTGGGTGAGCCGCTTTCCTCCCAGAAGAGACCCACCCATGATTTTGGTGATGTTAGTTTAAATGAATGGTGGATGATGTTTCTTTGTATGTTACTTTTCTTGATGTTGTTCTGTTATTGCTGTTACTTTTCTTTTGCGATATTTTTTTGCTCTTTTTCCCTATTTTTGGTGTTCTTTTCTATATCATCCTCTTGATGTTCGTTGGTCTGGGTGAGTTTCTTTCTCCCAGAAAAGACCCACCCATAATTTTGGTGATGTTAGTTTAAATGAATGGTGGATGATGTTTCTTTGTATGTTACTTTTCTTGACCTTCTGTTATTGTTGTTACTTTTCTTTGCGATGTTTTTTTCTTTTTCCCATTTTTTGGTGTTCCTTTCTATATCATCCACTTTTGATGTTCTTTGGTCTGATGAGCCTCTTTCTCCCCAGAAAAGACTCATCCATAATTTTGGAGATGTTAGGGCCTGAAGGTGGATGATCTGTGTTTTTATTTTCTTTTCTTGATGTTTTGTTACATTATTTTCCTTTTCTGGTGTTCCTTTTATTTTCCTTTTCATTGGTGTTCTATCACGTGGATTGTCTACGACATCTAACGAGCACCACAAGCCCCGGTTTATTGTTCGAGTTTGCTCTCCCAGGCAGACTGCCTACCACGGCTGACGAGCCCACCTGCCCGGGTTTATCGTTCGGAGTTTGCTCTCCTAGGCAGATTGCCCACCACGGCTGACGAGCTCCACCTGCCCGGGTTTATTGTTCGAGTTTGCTCTCCCAGGTGTATTACCTATGGCGGCTCACGAGCCCAACCTGCCCGGGTTTATTGTTCAGAGTTTGCTCTCCTAGGTGAATTGCCAACCACGGCTAACGCACCTCACCAGCCCGGGTTTGTAATCGGAGTTTTCTCTCCTAGGTGTACAGCTGTCGCTAACGACCTCCACCTGCCCGGGTTTGTAATCGGAGTTTGCTCTCCAGATGAACTGCGTTCGCTTACGACCTCCACCTGCCCGGGTTTGTAATCGGAGTTTGCTCTCCTAGATGAATTGCTTTCGCTAACGACCTCCACCTGCCCGGGTTTGTAATCGGAGTTTGCTCTCCTAGATGAATTGCTTTCGCTAACGACCTCCACCTGCCCGGGTTTGTAATCGGAGTTTGCTCTCCTAGGTGAACTGCTCACGCTAACGACCTGCACCTGCCCGGATTAATAATCGGAGTGTGCTCTCCTAGATGAACTGCTTTCGCTAACGAGCCCAACCTGCCCGGGTTTATTGTTCGGAGTTTGCTCTCCTAGGTGTATTACCTATGACGGCTCACGAGCCCAACCTGCCCGGGTTTATTGTTCGGAGTTTGCTCCCAGGTGTATTACCTATGACGGCTCACGAGCCCAACCTGCCCGGGTTTATTGTTCGGAGTTTGCTCTCCTAGGTGAATTGCCTACCACGGCTAACGAACCTCACCTGCCCGGGTTTGTTGTTCGGAGTTTGCTCTCCTAGGTGAATTGCCTACCATGGCTAACGAACCTCACCTGCCCGGGTTTATTGTTCGGAGTTTGCTCTCCTAGGTGAATTGCCTCCCACGGCTAACGAACCTCACCTGCCCGGGTTTATTGTTCGGAGTTTGCTCTCCTAGGTGAATTGCCTCCCACGGCTAACGAACCTCACCTGCCCGGGTTTATTGTTCGGAGTTTGCTCTCCTAGGTGAATTGCCTACCACGGCTAACGAACCTCACCTGCCCGGGTTTGTTGTTCGGAGTTTGCTCTCCTAGGCAGATTGCCTACCACGGCTAACGAGCCCCACCTGCCCGGCGTTGTAGCCGAAAGATCTCCGGCGCCTCCGTCGGGGTCCCGATGGACGCCGATGCGTCCTGCCGGGAGCCCTCCAGTCCTGCCATGCTCGCCTGGGAGACCTAGGGCTCGCTGGCGCTCCACCGCCCCGCCGATTCGAATAGGGCGGATGCAAGAACTCGCTTCTTAAAACTACCAGACTGGATTATTTAATTAATCATAAATGCCGTGAAGGCGCAGGTCACCGCGTTTATCGGTTCTTGGATGAAGGACCGATGGGCCTCGGGGACGCGCACAAGCATCATAAGGAATCTCGCCAGGCTTCCGCCGCAGCATCCTTTTCCTTTTCTTTTACTTCCAATTTTCTTTTAATTATATTTTCTTTCTGATTGACTGATTGATTGATTTTACATAGTAAGAATTGGTTCACCAATTAACGTCTTTCAGGTACATTGCATTCACACACCTGCTGAGGGAGAACACCAATGAGCGTTTTGACTTACTAAAGTTTCCTAACATTTGTATTGGGCTGCCACTTCTTTTTAGTCGTCTGTTTCTCTATTTTTCTTCTTTATTTCATTCTATTTCTCCCTTTCTTTCATCCTTGCTCTCTATACATATATTTCTTCCAAACTTCTTCATCAGCCCCCTTTCCCTTCCATTCTCCCTCCTCTTCATCTCCCTCCATCCCTTTCATCCCCCTCGCCTCCCGCCCTTTGCTCTTTTTCT
>NC_066552.1:14705322-14865322 GCF_024679095.1 Eriocheir sinensis
TTTTCGGCATTTGGAAAGTGTTGACGTAAGAGCCGAATGCGTCTAACAGTACCGACCCAAGGAGTGTTCGAGTAGACAGGACAAGTTACGACCAGCTTTCTTTGTTTTTTCCTTCATTCATGCCGATACTTAGCGATAATTAGACCACCAGCCTGACTGATCTCCTTATCGGCATTTGGAAATCGTTACTGTGAGAGCCAAGTGCATCTAACAGTACCAACCCAAGGAGTGTTCGAGTAGATAGGACAACTCACAACTTTAAGTTTTCCATCTCTGTAAATATATGTATACATGTTTAAATAAAAAAAAAGCTACGACTCGCTTTTTTTGTTTTCCTTCATTCATCCCGACACTTAGCGATGATTCGAGTACCAGCCTGACTGATCTCTTTTTCGGCATTTGGAAATAGTTACTCTTAGAGCCGAAAGCGTCTGACAGTACCGACCCAAGGAGTGTTCGAGCAGATAAGACAAATTACGACCGCTCCCCGCCTAGTTTTTTCCTTCCTTCATCCCAATACTTAGCCTTAATTAGAGCACCAGCGTGGCCCAGCACTGTTAATGTGGCAGCAACTCTCCCACGTTTGCACAGCGCTATGTACTTAGTCGCGTCTTTTCGGGTCAGGGGGGCGTCGATGTTCAGTTTTTGCGGCAATGTTGATATGGAAGAATATTTTGAATTTGGCTCAACTCTGACACTTTGGTGGACTTAATTTGAATGCTGTCCCTCTCTCTCCCTTACGACTATTCGGAATACTCCCTCTCCCTGTTCTGAGTTCTCTCCCTTACGACTGTTCTGAATACTCCCTCTCCCTGTTCTGAATTCTCTCCCTTACGACTGTTCTGGATACTCCTTCTCCCTGTTTTGAATACTCTTCCTAACGACTGTTCTGAATACCCCTCTCCTGTTTTGAATACTCTCCTTACGACTGTTCTGAATACCCCTTCCTGTTTTGAATACTCTTCCTTACGACTGTTCTGAATACCCCTCCTGTTCTGAATACTCTCCTTACGACTGTTCTGAATACCCCTCTCCCTGTTTTGAATACTCTTCCTTACGACTGTTCTGGATACTCCTCCTGTTTTGAATACTCTTCCTTACGACTGTTCTGAATACCCCTCTCCTGTTTTGAATACTCTTCCTTACGACTGTTCTGGATACTCCTTCTTACCCAGGGGCCAAATGACCAAATTTTGGTAAATGTGTTTCGCCTGCTGTAAAAGGTTGTGAAGTGCCATTGAGTCTATGGACATATAAAATCAATTTCTGGGTGCACAACCTTGCAAAAGGTTACTGAAGCAAGATATTTGGCAAAATCCAAGATGGCCGCCACCGATGTCTGAAAATATACAAACTGTCATAACTTTGCAACTATTTGCGATAGAAACATGAATGAAAGTTCGTTTTCTATGTTTTGATATTCGAGGAGTCTGATTTTACAACTACAATGAAAAAAAAATGCATAAAAACTGCCACAAAGAATATATCCATGCTAAGCTGATACCAGGTTTTTCATTTCCTGACGACATATGATTGCGTGTTAATAACCATGTTGTTATTATTTGGGAACAAGGTTTAAGTTTATTATCCTACTAACCACGGTAAAAATCTTGTGGCGCCAATGTTATGACACGCGTATTTAATCATGCTTTTCTTTTTCTTTCAGGTGATTGAGTGATCATGGCTTCGCATTTGGGTGAAGGCGCCGTGTCGCTGGAACATGAAGTGGTGAAGAAGAAGGGTACAGATACCTCGCGGACCGATTATGGCAAATGTGTTATCTGTCAGGTGAATACATCGGCAGGGTTCCATGTCAACTGAACCAGTGCCACTTGCACCAGTACCACATGCACCAGTGCCAACTGAACCAGAAGACAACTGAACCAGTAGACAACTGAACCAGTGGTCTACTGAACCAGTGGTCAACTGAACCAGTAACCATTTGAACCAGCGACCATCCGAACCAGTGCAACTTGAACCAGTGCAAACTGAACCAGTACTACTTGAACCAGTACTATTTCAACCAGTGACCATCTGAACCAGTGGTCATCTGAACCAGTGGTCAACTGAACCAGTGGTCAACTGAACCAGTAGTCAAGTGAACCAGTGGTCATTTGAACCAGTGGTCATTTGAACCAGTAACCATCTGAACCAGTGTAAACTGAACCAGTACTACTTGAACCAGTACTATTTCAACCAGTGACCATCTGAACCAGTGGTCATCTGAACCAGTGCTACTTGAACCAGTGCAAACTGAACCAGTACTACTACTTGAACCAGTACTAATTCAACCAGTGACCATCTGAACCAGTGGTCATCTGAACCAGTGCAACTTGAACCAGTTCATCATGAACCACTAGCACTTGAACCAGTACTATTTCAGCCAGTGACCGTGTAATACAATTTAACCCTTTTTCGAAGGCCGATGGTACTGTACTCCGTTGTGTAACCCTTTCATTACAGGTGTAACTCGTTTATGTTAGCATCCTCCTGCACCAGCTTAAACCACGCATACTGAATTAAAACAACAAATTATCCTAGGCTTTGCATTGAATTAAAACAAGAAATAACCCTAGGCTTTGTACTGAATTAAAGCAAAAAATAACCCTAGGCTTTGTACTGAATTAAAGCAAAAAATAACCCTAGGCTTTGTATTGAATTAAACAAGAAATAAGCCTAGGCTTTGTACTGAGTTAAAACAAGAAATAACCCTAGGTTTGTACTTAATTAAAGCAGGAAATAATCCTAGGATTTGTACTGAATTTGTACTATTTCAGCCAGTGACCGTGTAATACAATTTAACCCTTTTTCGAAGGCCGATGGTACTGTGCTCCGTTGTGTAACCCTTTCATTACAGGTGTAACTCGTTTATGTCAGCATCCTCCCTGCACCAGCTTAAACCACGCGCTTATGCAAAGCCATTTTTATTTTGAGCTGGTCCCAGTCCTGCGACACGTGGAGTCGGGATGCTGTCGCGGACCTTTTTTTTTTTTTAGTTTTATATTATATTTTTATTTTTATTTTTTATTTTTTTTTACTTTTTTATTTTAGTTTTTTTTTTCTTTTCCTAGCTTATAACATTTTTTATATTTCCTTTTCTTGTTTTATTTATTTTTATTTATTACTTTTTGTGAAATATTTTTCACTTTGTGTTTGTAAATGAAGTGTGACCATTTTAATGTAGGTTTCCGAAGGAAATAAAAATACAGTTGAGTCACAACAAATTCTGTTGAACTCGCACATATTTTATGGAATAAAAAATACTCTGAATTGTAAGTAAACTAATTATATTCAGATCTTGAAGAAAAATAAAGTTGAAGAAATATAAATAAAATGCAGTACCAGCTTAAACCACGCATACTGAATTAAAACAACAAATTATCCTAGGCTTTGCATTGAATTAAAACAAGAAATAACCCTAGGCTTTGTACTGAATTAAAGCAAAAAATAACCCTAGGCTTTGTACTGAATTAAAGCAAAAAATAATCCTAGGCTTTGTATTGAATTAAAACAAGAAATAAGCCTAGGCTTTGTACTGAATTAAAATAAGAAATAACCCTAGGTTAGTACTTATTTAAAGTAACTTGTCGGCTTCTTCACCATAAGATCTAACTTTAACTGCTAGTCTGTTTGCTAAAAGTACATATGTATTTCTTGGCCTCTCAAGATTGACAGCTTGGGCATTTTGCATTGTTAGCCTATGAACTGCAATGTCTTTTCTGATACCATTCATGAAAGACCACATTGTTGGATGAGAGCACATAAAAAGTGACTTGAGCGAATTATGAAACCCTGTTGTTGTTGACCTGATGAAAGAGAAGGCACTCATTCTGTCGCAACAAATACTGCAGCATGCATGTGGTATGCCAACACCACTGAGTATTGCAACAGCTTACCACCTGTACAACCAGACCAGAAGCAAGGCATTGATCACCTTCAGCAACAGGCTACACCAGAGTATAAGCTATGATACTCTGCATCGCCAGCTGACATCTTTGAGTACTGATATCATGCTGCAGATGGAAGATGATGGCATTTATATTCCAGGTAACATGACACGAAATACAGGAAATTCCCATGTCTTTGCAATGGGCAACCTCGACTGGAGGAAGAAAAATCTAGATGGCGGGAGCTTTCATGCAACAACTGCGATTGTAATCGAAAATGCCAAAGAGGGCATACACGAAGCCAAAAAAGTTGTTGCACCAAGGACATCAACTTCGAGAGCACGACGAAAAACACTGTCCCAAGTTCCGGACGAAACATTTCCCACAGGCATCATCACTACGAGGGACAGACAAACATCAAGATCCCTGCAAAACATCACTTCTCTGGAGAGCCTGGAAACTCAATCAGATGGCACTGCTAATGACATCTTACTGCTCTGGCGTCTTGGTCGTATAGCTGCCACATCTGAATTGCTTTCGGTGTCAGATGAAAATCTCGGAGAACTGCCTGGCTTGTCAGCATTTTGTGCTAAGCTGTCTGTTCACCATGACGCCAGCAAAATTGGCTACCTATCCCTGATCCCAGCTTCTCCGACAGACCCGGCAGTACTTCGAGAAGAGATGCTAAGGATTGCTAAAATCTCAAAGGTTCTCGGGGACAAACATACCATAATCACAGGAGACCAAGCAACTTATGAAATGGCTCGGGCAATCAGAGACAAATATCCTGGAGAGTTTGGACATGTGGTGCTGTTGCTAGGGGGCTTCCACTTGGCACACAATTATCTGAAGGCAATATGCAAAATTATGAGGGACTCGGGTGTGGAAGACATCCTGGTTGCATCGGGATTTTGCACAGCAGGTACAGCAAGAAAAGTATTTGGCGAAAAAGCCGACTACTACCAGTCATTGCATGCCATCCGGCTTTTGAGTGAAGCAATGTGGCGTCTCTATTGGGAGGCATTTGAATCCTGGACGTCAGAACAAGGAACGAGCCAATGGTCTGTTGCCATCGAGACAATTTTGAAAACTCTCCTTCAGAACCAAAGTGACAAAAGTGTTCTGCAACTACAAGTTGGAGAGGCCCGCCCACATCTGGAGGTACTGAAAGCACAACTGGCGAAATTTGAGGAGTCATTCGACAAATTTCCAACAGGCGTGTTTTGGAGGAACTTTTTGACGATGACAGATATCCTTCAAAGATTCATCTTCTATCAGAGGGAAGCGAACTGGAAGGGACATTTACACGAGTGTGCAAACATGCTTCCTCATTTGCGGCAGCTGGGCATTACAAGTATGCCCAGCAATCATTGCCCCTGTACTTGGCTGAGATGAAAAACCTGTCCGATTCCGCACCAGATGTAGAAACACAGTTCATGGAGGGATCGTTCGTTGGAAGACACGCTGCAGGCGAGCACAATGGAGTTTCCCCAGATATGCTCCTGGAGCAAACTTTCAATGCTGATGCGAAAGAAGCAAGCGGACTGGACGGGATTACGCTCAACAAAGCTGCTCGAAGTAAATGGGTTTACACAAAACCTATCACTGCAAGTGTATCTGCCGAACTGAGGTCAATGCTGCATCTCAACAGCACGCAGCCACACCATGAGTCAGGTCCCAAGCGCGTAGCACATGATAATGAATTGGTCACTAAAATTGTAGCAGCCATTGAAGTGAATCCATACACATCAACTTCGATGAACCTCATCAATATAACCAGTGGAGAATGTGCAGATGACACCGTGAAAAATCACCTGACATCTGTGAAGGAATTGGGAACAAAGTCCTTGAACGATGCTCTGGAAAGCAAGAAGTCTGCAACTGTCAAGGTAAACCTTCAAACCTTCCATACACACCACCAGAACCCCACAAAGACCAAGACAAAAGCTTCAGCTGGAAAAAGTGAAGAAGTCTCGGCGCTTCTGCGCATAACTCAAGTGATCACAAGTGGAGGAGACGTTGATGTCATCAGTTTCATTGGTGACCACGAGTGTAGCAAAACACCCCCAGCTCTATTCACAGAAGATGGGGAAATGCGCTCTGGTACGAAGGCCAGTCTTGTCAAGGCAATCAAAGACGACACAGGAATTCAACCCACAGCCTGCCTTCCTGATGAGCATAAACAAACTGCAGTGGTTGTCGATGCCATGTACGTGGTACGCCAATGGTCGTTTCAAAAGGGCGAAACGTTTGGAGATGTTGCACATCGTTACAGCAGAAATTTGAGAAGTATGGCAACTTGCCTGCAACAACAGATGTGTTACATATTTGCTGTGACAGTTACTCCTCCAGCAGCATCAAAGCATTGGAAAGGCAGAAGAGGTATGACAAATCAACACGGGAAAGACATACGAAGTCAAGGCACATTTTGAGACTCCAGATCCACAAGACTTCTTCGGGCTGTCCAAAAACAAATCAGAGCTACTAAACTTCCTTTGCGAAGAATGGAGCAAGTGGTGGTTCACTGATGGATCGGCTCAAGGGCCGACCAAAGTCTACCTTGGTGGAGGCTTCTGTGACAAAACGAAAACTCTGCTGATCACACCCAACAATGTACAACCTGTGACTGAACTGAACTCGACACAAGAAGAGGCAGATACGCGGGTCTTCTTGCACGCGATACACAGTGCACAACATGACGGGATAGAAAGGGTTGTCATACATGCCAATGACACGGACATAACCGTATTGGCCATCTACTACCCTCGAATCACCTGAACATCCTGCATGGGCTTTGGGTTCAAAATGCTCCACAAAGTTACTTGCCAATTCATGAGATAGCATTAAAGTTGGGAACACCACTGTGCCGAGCACTTCCGTTCATCCACAGCCTCAGCGGCAGGGATACAACTAGTTACCCGTATTTCACTGGCAAGAAAAAATGGCTATCATGAAGCAAACTCTTGACGTCTCAGCTCTGGAGGCCTTTGCTGAGAATGAACAAGCATGCGAGCTATCGGACGTCGTAGTCACTCAAGCTCGAGAACTTCTCGTGGCTGTGTACAGCAACAAAAATGAGGACTTTTCTGCAAGCTCTCTCAGCAAGCTTAGAGCATTCAAGTTCCTCAACAACAAATCGACGCTGTTGAAGCTCCTGCCTCCTACAGAAGATTCTTTCCTTCAACACCTGAGGCGTCCTGCCCTTGCGACTATCATAGACAAGACCTCCCATGTGGCACAGCCAAGAGGTGTTTCAGTTGAGGACTACGGTTGGGTGCTCATGGATGACAAACCAGTGCCTGTCATGGTCACTCTTCCAACATGGCCGCAGCAAATGAAGACTACAGTTTGCTGCAAGTGCATCAAAGATTGCAGTCGAAACTGCTCCTGTGCAAAGAACGGAATCGCATGTTATGTCGGTTGCAGGTGCGGGGGATCAGCGGTGCGGTGCAGCCGGATACGCTTGGCTGACAGCGACGAATCTGAAATAGATGAACATTAGACAATGTATTCACACGTTTCTGAATGTTTTTGTGGTGTATGCGCAAAATTCTCTGGAGTAATGATGAAGCTTAGGAAGATACATTATTATGCTTATATTTTGATGCTTCCGCCGTCTTTTGCCATATTTTGTTATTGTCTGTTCCCCATTCTTGATCATGGGTGCTTTGTAGTGTAATTCTGATGGTATAATTGGATTCTTTGTGTATTAAAACATGGAAAACGAACTTTCATTCATGTTTCTATCTCAAATAGTTGCAAAGTTATGACAGTTTGTGTATTTTCGGATTTTGGTGGCGGCCATCTTGGATTTTGCCATATATCTCACTTCCAGTAGGTTTTTTGCAAGGTTGTGCACCTAGATATTGATTCTATATACCTCTAGACTCCAATGGCACTGCACAACCTTTTACAGCAGAAGAAACACATTTTACCCCCTTGGCCCCCTGGGTATCTCCCTGTTTTGAATACTCTTCCTTACGACTGTTCTGAATACCCCCTCTCCCTGTTTTGAATACTCTTCCTTACGACTGTTCTGAATACCCCCTCTCCCTGTTTTGAATACTCTTCCTTACGACTGTTCTGAATACCCCCTCTCCCTGTTTTGAATACTCTTCCTTACGACTGTTCTGAATACCCCCTCTCCCTGTTTTGAGTACTCTCCCTTACGACTGTTCTGAATACCCCCTCCCTGTTCTGAATACTCTTCCTTACGACTGTTCTGAATACCCCCTCTCCCTGTTTTGAATACTCTCCCTTACGACTGTTCTGAATACCCCCTCTCCCTGTTTTGAATACTCTTCCTTACGACTGTTCTGAATACTCCCTCTCCCTGTTTTGAATACTCTTCCTTACGACTGTTCTGAATACCCCCTCTCCCTGTTTTGAATACTCTTCCTTACGACTGTTCTGGAGACTCCCTCTCCCTCTCTCCCTTAAGTCTGAATACTCCCTCTCTCCCTAACGACTGTTCTGAATACTCCCTCTCTCCGACTGTTCTGAATACTCTTCCTCTCTCCCTAACGACTGTTCTGAATACTCCTCTCCCTAACGACTGTTCTGAATACTCTCCCTCTCTCCCTACCGACTGTTCTGTCCCTGAATACTCTTTCCCTCTGTCCCTAACGACTGTTCTGAATACTCTCTCCCTAACGACTGATCTGAATACTCTGTCCCTCTCTCCCTAACGACTGTTCTGAATACTCTATCCTCTCCCTAACGACTGTTCTGAATACTCTTTCCTCTCCCTAACGACTGTTCTGAATACTCTTTCCTCTCTCCCTAACGACTGTTCTGAATACTCTTTCACTCTCTCCCTAACGACTTTTCTGATTAATCTTTCGCTCTCTCCCTAACTACTTTTATGATTTCTCTTTCCCTCTCTCACTAAAGACTGTTCTGAATACTCCCTCTCTCCCTAACGACTGTTCTGAATACTCTTTCCCTCTCTCCCTAACGACTGTTCTGAATACTCTTCCTCTCCTAACGACTGTTCTGAATACTCTTTCCTCTCTCCCTAACGACTGTTCTGAATACTCTTTCCTCTCTCCCTAACGACTGTTCTGAATACTCTTCCTCTCTCCCTAACGACTGTTCTGAATACTCTCTCCTAACGACTGTTCTGAATACTCTTTCCTCTCTCCCTAACGACTGTTCTGAATACTCTTCCTCTCCCTAACGACTGTTCTGAATACTCTTCCTCTCTCCCTAACGACTGTTCTGAATACTCTCTCCCCTAACGACTGTTCTGAATACTCTTTCCCTCTCCCTAACGACTGTTCTGAATACTCTTTCCTCTCTCCCTAACGACTGTTCTGAATACTCTTTCCTCTCTCCTAACGACTGTTCTGAATACTCTTCCTCTCTCCCTAACGACTGTTCTGAATACTCTTCCTCTCCCTAACGACTGTTCTGAATACTCTTTCCTCTCTCCCTAACGACTGTTCTGAATACTCTTTCCTCTCTCCCTAACGACTGTTCTGAATACTCTTTCCTCTCTCCCTAACGACTGTTCTGAATACTCTTTCCTCTCTCCCTAACGACTGTTCTGAATACTCTTTCCTCTCTCCCTAACGACTGTTCTGAATACTCTTTCCTCTCTCCCTAACGACTGTTCTGAATACTCTTTCCCTCTCCCTAACGACTGTTCTGAATACTCTTTCCTCTCTCCCTAACGACTGTTCTGAATACTCTTTCCTCTCTCCCTAACGACTGTTCTGAATACTCTTCCTCTCCCCTAACGACTGTTCTGAATACTCTTTCCTCTCTCCCTAACGACTGTTCTGAATACTCTTCTCTCTCCCTAACGACTGTTCTGAATACTCTTTCCTCTCCCTAACGACTGTTCTGAATACTCTTCCTCTCTCCCTAACGACTGTTCTGAATACTCTTTCCTCTCTCCTAACGACTGTTCTGAATACTCCCTCTCCCTAACGACTGTTCTGAATACTCTTTCCTCTCTCCCTAACGACTGTTCTTAATACTCTCTCCCTAACGACTGTTCTGAATACTCTGTCTCTAACGACTGTTCTGAATACTCTCTCTCTAACGACTGTTCTGAATACTCTTTCCCTCTCTCCCTAACGACTGTTCTGAATACTCCCTCTCTCTCCCTAACGACTGTTATGAATACTCTCTCTCTCTCTCTAACGAAAGTTCTGAATACTCTTCTCTCTCTCCTTAACGACTGTTCTGAATACTCTCTCTCTCTCCCTTAAAACTTCTGAATACTCTCTCCCTAACGACTGTTCTGAATACTCCCTCTCTCTCTCCCTTAAAACTTCTGAATACTCTCTCCCTAACGACTGTTCTGAATACTCCCTCTCCCTCTCTCTCTCTCCCTTAAAACTTCTGAATACTCTCTCCCTAACGACTGTCCTGAATACTCTTTCCCTCTCTCCCTAACGACTGTTCTGAATACTCTTTCCCTCTGTCCCTAACGACTGTTCTGAATACTCTTTCCCTCTGTCCCTAACGACTGTTCTGAATACTCTTCTCTCCCTAACGACTGTCCTGAATACTCTTTCCCTCTCTCCCTAACGACTGTTCTGAATACTGTTTCCCTTTCTCCCTAACGACTGTTCTGAATACTCTTTCCCTCTCTCCCTAACGACTGTTCTGAATACTCCCTCTCCTAACGACTGTTCTGAATACTCTTTCCTCTCTCCCTAACGACTGTTCTGAATACTTTCCTCTCTCTAACGACTGTTTTGAATACTCTTTCCCTCTCTCTCCCTAACGACTGTTCTGAATACTCTTTCCCTCTCTCCCTAACGACTGTTCTGAAAACTCTTTCCCTCTCTCCCTAACGACGGTCCTGAATACACTTTCCCTCTCCTAACGACTGTTCTGAATACTCCCTCTCTCCCTGACGACTGTTCTGAATACTCTTTCCCTCTCTCCCTAACGACTGTTCTGAATACTCTTTCCCTTTCTCCTTTACGACCGTTCCGAATACTCTTTCCCTCTCTCCCTAACGACTGTTCTGAATACTCTTTCCCTCTCTCCCTAACGACTGTTCTGAATACTCTTTCCCTCTCTCCCTAACGACTGTTCTGAATACTCTTTCCCTCTCTCCCTAACGACTGTTCTGAATACTCTTTCCCTCTCTCCCTAACGACTGTTCTGAATACTCTTTCCCTCTCTCCTTTACGACCGTTCCGAATACTCTCTCTCCCTCTCTCTCTCCCTTACGACTGATTGTTCTTGTTGCCTCGTGTGTTTGTGCTGCATCGATCAAGAGAAGCGGGTTACTACTACTGCCCCAGACTTATTATTAAACCCTCAGGTGTTGCTAACGTAGAGAAAGATCTGATACCTGATAATTACCTCGTTTCTTAACTAAGCTGCATTTCCTAGTGACTGTTCCTCTTCTGCGTCCTTATTCTGTTTTTCTTTTCCTCGTTCCTTTTTAATCTGAGTGTGTGTGTTCCTGGCGTAGAGGAAGACCTGATTCTTGATAATAACCACGTTCCTACACTATTAGCTACATTTCCTTGCCTGTGTTCCTCTTCTGCGTCCTTGATCTGTAGTCCTTCTTTGCTGCTTCTAATGATCTGATACTTGTCTGTGTTCCGTTCTTGCTTAGTGCTCTCTCGTCCTCTTCCTCGTCCCTTCTTAATCTGCTATCATGGCGATGTTTGTACATTGTGTGTGTGTGTGTGTGTGTGTGTGTGTGTGTGTGTGTGTGTGTGTGTCGGGGCAGCTGACAGCCAACGCGATTTCCTGCTGATGTTATAACAGCAACCAGTCGGCGTCGGTGGCAGGTGGCGGCGGCGGTGACACGTTGCAGTGACAGCCGCGGCGGGTTATGCAAGGGCTAATGGCGCGGCGGGAGCGTGGCGGCGTGTTGGCTGCCGGCGGGGGTTGTGGACATTGCAGGTGATGCTGATTGGCCGTGTAGGGCAGGCGGCAGGGGGGCAGGAAGGTGTGGTGTTAGAGTATTAGTTTATTTACAACTCAACTGGTACATTACATTGGTACATTATATTGGGTATGCGGTGGCTGAGCAGATAGCAAGACGGCCCCGCGTTCCGGAGGACGCGAGTTCAATCCCCGCCCGGTGCCACCAAACTGGGATTTTTCAGCCTCCGCCGAGTGGCTTAAAACTACCCACATGCTGTCCAGAAGACCACCTATCAACCCGGACTTTAGATTCTAGGATTAAAGATGAGCTCCGGGAGGGCAGCATGAGCCAATGCAAGATGGCGCCACTATAAACACTCGCCTGCGCCAGAACGGGCTGGGCCGACCATCAGGACCCACCGGGAAGAAGCCTTGGACCGACCATCAGGATCCACCGGAAAGAAGCCTACCGGCGCAATAGGCCAAGACGTAACCCCACCCCAAAAAAAAAAAAAAAACATTACACAAGTCAAATTAGAAGAAAAAAAATAGTTATTGTAATTCAGGAATATATTTGTCTTACCCCGAAATAAACGCAAACATCACATCCAAAACTAATCGTACAGTCGCAATGCATCATAAAGAACCTTACACACAAGCTCGCCATTAAGAGTACTGAACGGATCACCGACGTGCTGAAGGAATAACTATTAAATGCATGTCTGTGTACTACGCGCGGCCCGGCTGTACACGACTTGCTACTTTTGCTCATCCCTATTCTATCCACATCCCTTCTGCAAGAGTTAACCAGCATCTTCATTATTTTATCCCTTCCGCTGGTAAACTCTAGAACAGCCTTCCTTGGCTACGACTTGAACTCTTTCATGAGGAGAGTATCAAGACACCTTTCCACTCGATCTTGACCACTCTTCTGGCCTTTCGTTCTTTTTTCTTTTGTCGGAGCAGCGTCTAGCGGGCTTATTTTGTTGCTGTTTCTATTTTTTTCCTGTTTTCTGTCCTTGAGCTGCCTCCTGTGCTGTAAAAAAAAAAAAAAAAAAAGTGGCGGCGCCGGCTGTGTGGAGGGGTACTCACTGTTGTGCTACGCCGCCTAGTCGTCCAGTACCGCGTCTCCCAGCATGATGCATCCTCGGGTGTCCCAAGCCCAAGGTCACCGAGGCCTGCCGCGGTGCATGACCACACGCCATCCACCAGGCGAGACGGATGGTGTCGTGCGAATAAGTTCAAGTCTCATTACCCAGACGAGGCTCAGCTATACGTGCGCTCCCTCAGCGGCTCGGCGTGGCGGCCAGGCGTGGGTAACGTTGGGTGTCGGGGTGTGATGCATGATAGACTCGGCTGACGGTTCAATCCCGCCTCGACGAACCTTCCCTCAGGCGCGTTGCAACAGGTAGGATGGAAATGTGAAGTGGGAGTCTCAGTCATTTTGCAAGAGGCCGGGTCGTGGTGGGATGATTCAGTGTGAAGGAAGTCTCGCAAAAAACAACGTCAACAACAACAACAACAAAAAAAACGATTTCACGTTGACAGTCTCCACTTCCTGCTCGCCCGCCATCACCAGATTTTGTGTCGTTGTTTTCCTGCGCGGTGTTAGTGATAGAGTGACAATCTCAGTCATTCTTCGGGGGGGCGGTTCGTGGGAGGATGATTCAGCGTGAAGGAATCGCAGAAAAAAAAAAAATGATCTCACGGTGACATTCTCCACTTCCCTGCTCGCCCGCCGCCCCGAGGACTCGCCTCGTTGTTGTCTTGCTGCGCGGCCCCGGATTGCACAAACAGTGACGCTAGTACACACTGCACCCATGACATCAGCAGCTTATCCTCGCCACCCCCATTAAACGTTTCAGTGGTCTAGGAGTTGCCCGGGTTTGGGGTTCGAAGATGATAGGAAGAAAAACGCTGCCCATCGCACAGCCTAACCTTATCTAGAGTCTAGAAACACACTGCAACCATGCCATCAGCAGCTTATGTCATCTCTGCCACTCCCATAAAATCATTTCACTGGTGGTTGCTGTGGTTCGGTGTTTTAAGATAGGTTGTGTAGGGGAGGGGACAATAGATAGACGCTGAGACATAGACTGGGAGACAATTGATGTCAAAACACGCAAGGGAAGGCCGTTGAGCAGACGGTGTGATGACAGGAAGATGTTTACGGAAGCTTTGCATTGAAACTAAACTAGAGACAAAAGACAAAAAATTGGGAATATTTGAGTCTCTATTTATTTATCTATTTATTACTATGATTATTATTTTATTTACATTCGGCCTATTACACCGGTAGGTTATCTTGATGGGGCCTGGTGGTCGGCCCCAGCCCGTTCGTGGTGCAGGCAATTGTTTATAGTGGCACCATCTTGTTTATCTTATTCTTCCCCCGGGAACTTATCTTTGCTCCACTGTAGGCAGTTCCCCTAGAGTCCGGGTTGATAGGTGGTTTTCAGGACAGCATGTGGGTAGTTTTAAGCCACTCGGCGCTGATTGAAAAATGTCAGCTTGTAGCTGCGGGCGGGACTTGAACCCGGGTCATCCAGGACACCACGCCCGCAAGCTGACCACTCAGTCTTGCAAAATGAAAGATACCAGCTGATGATGATGATGGTGATTGAGAGGGGAAACGTTTTAAGTGAAGAGAAAACGTATGCTAGTGTAAACAAATGAAGAATAAACTCCTGGTACTGTGAATAAAAACAATCTCATCAACATTCACAAAGGAAAACAAATTACAAGGAAAAAAAACTGCCAGTAATTGCCTGCTGCCGAGCCTTCATGTTCGTTCAGTAACTAATTTGTGGAATTCCCTTTGCCGAGGTTATGTATTTTTCAGCGTGCAGAGTTCATGCGTGTTTTCTGTTTTTTTTTTTTTTTTTAAAGTACCGGCGGATGTTTTTTGCTTTTTTTCACCAAACTTTGATCATAAACTGTTTTCGTGCTGCCGCTTCCCCAAACTCTTTCCATTACTTTTCCGCAAAACTCACCATTTCTGTAATTTAATTCTTCTGTGCTGTATATTTTCATTTGCAGAAACGCGTGCCAAAGTTAATCTACGGAGAGGCAGTGAGTGGCCGGGTGCCGACGACTTAAAACCATATTCTTAAGCATTTCGGCGTCCAAGTAGTCTTTTTTTTTTTTTTTTACAACAAAGGAGGCAGCTCAAGGGCACACACAAAAAAGAAAACAATAATAAAAAAAAGCCCGCTACTCGCTGCTCCTAAAAAAGAAACAAAAGAGGTGGCCGAAAGCAAGGTCAAATACGAAAGGAGAGATGTCCTGATACCCTCCTCATGAAAGAGTTCAAGTCGTAGGCAGGAGGAAATACAGATGAAGGAAGATTGTTCCAGAGTTTACCAGCGTGAGGGATGAAAGAGTGAAGATGCTGGTTAACTCTTGCATAAGGGGTTTGAGCAGCATAGGGATGAGCATGAGTAGAAAGTCGGGTGCAGCGGGGACGCGGGAGGGGGGGAGGCATGCAGTTAGCAAGTTCAGAAGAGCAGTCAGCGTGGAAATATCGATAGAAGATAGAGAGAGAGGCAACATTGCGGCGGAATTTAAGAGGTAGAAGACTACCAGTATGAGGAGGAGAGCTGATGAGACGAAGAGCCTTAGCCTCCACTCTGTCCAGAAGAGCTGTGTGAGTGGAGCCCCCCCACACATGAGATGCATACTCCATACGAGGGCGGACAAGGCCCCTGTATATGGACAGCAACTGTGCAGGGGAGAAGAACTGGCGGAGACGGCACAGAACGCCCAGCCTCGAGGAAGCTGATTTAGTAAGAGATGAGATATGAAGTTTCCAGTTGAGATTTTGAGTTAAGGATAGACCGAGGATGTTTAGTGTTGAGGAAGGTGATAGCTGGGTGTTGTCAAAGAATAGGGGATAGTTGTTTGGAAGATTGTGTCGAGTGAATAGGTGGAGAAACTGTGTTTTTGAGGCATTGAAGGACACCAGGTTCCTCTTGCCCCAATCGGAAATAATAGTAAGGTCTGAGGGTAAGCGTTCTGCAGCCTCCAGCCTTGAGTCGTTAAGTTCCTGAAGGGTGGGTCTTCTATTAAAAGAAGTTGAGTAATGCAGAGTGGAATCATCGGCGTAGGAATGGATAGGACAGTTCGTTTTGGAAAGATCATCAATGAACAACAGAAAAAGAGTAAGAGATAGAACAGAACACTGTGGGACACCACTGTTAATAGATTTAGGGGAAGAACAGTGACCGTCCACCACAACAGAAATAGAACGGTCAGAAAGGAAACTGGAGATAAAGGTACAAAGAGAAGGATAGAAACCGTAAGAGGATAGTTTGGAAAGCAAAGAGTTGTGCCAGACACTATCAAAAGCTTTTGATATGTCTAGTGCAATAGCAAAGGTTTCATCGAAACGGCTAAGAGAGGATGACCAAGAGTCAGCTAAGAAGGCTAGGAGATCACCAGTAGAACGCCCCTTGCGGAACCCATACTGGCGATCAGATAGAAGGTCAGAAGTGGAAAGGTGTTTTTGAATCTTCTGATTAAGGATTGATTCAAAAGCTTTGGATAGACAAGAAAGTAAAGCTATAGGACGGTAGTTTGAGGGATTGGAGCGGTCACCCTTCTTAAGCACAGGCTGTATGAAGGCATACTTCCAGCAAGAAGGAAAGGTAGATGTTGACTGGCAGAGGCGAAAGAGTTTGACCAGGCAGGGTGACAGCACGGAGGCACAGTTTTTAAGGACAATAGGAGGCACTCCATCAGGTCCATAAGCCTTCTGAGGATTGGGGCCAGAGAGGGCATAGAAAACATCATTTTGAAGGATCTTTATAACTGGCATAAAGGAGTCAGAGGGGGATGAGTAGGAGGAATATGCCCAGAATCGTCCAGAGTGGAGTTTTTAGAAAAAAAGTTTGAGAGAAGAGTTCAGCCTTAGAGATAGATGAGACGGCAGTGTTGCCGTCAGGACTGAGGAGTGGAGGGAAAGATGAAGAAGTGAAGTTGGAGGAGATGTATTTGGCTAGATGCCAGAAGTCACGGGAAGAGTTAGAAAAAGCAAGGTTTTGGCATTTTCTATTAATGAAAGAATTTTTGGTTAGTCGGAGAATAGATTTGGCACGATTTCGGGCAGAAATGTAAAGTTCATAACTAGGATTAGTTTGAAGGCTCTGGTACCTTTTGTGAGCTGCCTCTCTATCACTGACAGCACGTGAACAAGCATGATTAAACCAGGGTTTTTTAGCATGAGGAGTAGAGAAAGAACGAGGAATGTATGCCTCCATTCCAGAGACAATCACCTCTGTGATGCGCTGAGCACACACAGAGGGGTCTCTATCCTGGAAGCAATAATCATTCCACGAGAAATCGGAAAAGTACATCCTCAGGTCGTCCCACCGAGCTGAAGCAAAATGCCAGAAGCATCGCCTCTTCGGTGGGTCCAGAGGGTGTACAGGAGCGATAGGACAGGATGCAGAAATAAGATTGTGATCGGAGGAGCCCAACGGAGAGAACAGTTTGACAGAATAAGCAGAAGAGTTTGAGGTAAGGAAGAGGTCTAGAATGTTGGGCCGGTCTCGAAGACGGTCGGGAATACGTGTAGGGTGCTGGACCAACTGCTCTAGGTCGTTGAGGATAGCAAAGTTGTAGGCTTGTTCACCAGGATGGTCAGTGAAAGAGGATGAAAGCCAAAGCTGGTGGTGAACATTGAAATCTCCTAGGATGGAGATTTCAGCGAAGGGAGAGTGGGTCAAGATGTGCTCCACTTTAGATTTCAAATAGTCAAAGAATTTTACATAGTTGGTAGAGTTAGGTGAGAGATAAACAGCACAGATGTATTTAGTAATAGAATGACAATGAAGTCTTAGCCAGATGGTAGAAAATTCAGAAGAGTCAAGGTTGTGGGCACGAGAGCAAGTGATGTCGTTGCGCACGTAGGCGCAACATCCAGCTTTGGATTGAAATTTAGGATAGAGATAGTAGGAGGGA
Source organism: Eriocheir sinensis (assembly GCF_024679095.1). Taxonomy (NCBI): domain Eukaryota; kingdom Metazoa; phylum Arthropoda; class Malacostraca; order Decapoda; family Varunidae; genus Eriocheir; species Eriocheir sinensis. Next base: position 14,723,016 of record NC_066552.1, read on the forward strand.
ACAGAGTAGAGATTGATGTCAGTAGCCTCAGAACCTGTGTTTCGGTAAGGAAGAGAAGGTGAGGTTTAGAGGAGGAGAGATGATGTTCCACAGAATGAAAATTAGAGCGAAGACCGCGAATGTTGCAGAAATTGAGAAGAAAGAGGTTCGAGGAGTTATAAAGACACCTCTCGGGTCGGCAGCCAGAATGGGAGTCCATGCATTTGATTAGACCTTCGTAGTTCTGGGCCTTTCCATGCTTAGTTCTATGATCCTGGTGGTAGTCTGACAAGGCGTGTGGCTACGGGATCCCTTAAACACCAGAACTCGCGTCTCCCAACGTTAGTTAGTTATGATGTAACTGATGTTGTGTTGCTTTCTCGTACGTGTCTGGATATGAAGTCTGGGGGTGACAGTCCATCTATCTATCTTGTTAAAAGGGCTTCGTGCAGTTAATATCTTGGTTCATAAAGAAAAATTCGCATCTTAAACTCATAACGGTGACAATCTATCTCTCTATCTTGTTCAAGGGTCTTCGTGCAGCTAATACCTCGCTTCACTATGGAACACTCACATCTTGAACTCTTTTGACAAACAGTTCATCACTCTGTCTTATAAATACTTCGCTTCTTAAGGAAATCTCTCGTATCTTAAACTCTAGCGCCGAACAGTTCATCAGTCCATCTTGATATTATCTTGCATCATTAAAGAAAACTCGTATCCTGACACTCTTACGGTGACTTCATCTGTCTTGTTATACTCTAGCTAAGGAAAATTCGCATCTAGAACTCCTTCGGTGACTTCATCTTAGATCTTGACTTCATCTATTAATGTTGCTCAAAGGGCTTCAGGGAGTTAATATGTCGATTCACTTAGGAAAATTCGCATCTTTGGCTCTTACGGTGTCAGGCCATCAGTCTATCTTGTTAATATCTCGCTTCGTTAAAGAAAACTTGCATCTTTATTATGCCGCTGCGGATTGTGAAGATTTCCGCCCAGGGTGGATTGGTTTAAACCAATGGTTTAAACCAAGTGGTTTAAACCAGGTTTTTTTTTGGTATGTTTCCTTAAAATAAACCCAATTTTTTTTTTCAATATCGGTCATTGTATTTTAAACTTTGAATGTGGTTCATGGAATTTCAGGTATTCAGGGTAGTATATAATTATTTTAGTGTTATATGCTATTTATTTTATAAGACTTCGAACATTGTAATATTCAACATAGGAGAATTTTCTTAACATTTTTGGCTTTTAGCAATGGGATGACTCGCTGTAAATTAGTCTCCATTGAGAAAATGTTCGATATTTGAAATAAAATATTACATTATATATATATATATATATATATATATATATATATATATATATATATATATCTATATATATATATTTCTATATATATATATATATTTATATATATATATATATATATATATATATATATTAATTCATATGGGTCTGATGGTTGGCCCGAGCCCGTCATGGCGCAGGCAATTATTTATAGTGGTGCCATTATTACTGGCTCATGCAGCCCCCCGGAGCTCATTCTTGAATTCACTTGCGCTGTACAGTTTCTTCTAGAGCCAGGTTTGATGGGTGGTCTTCAGGACAGCATGTAGTAGTCGTATATGTATTAACTGTATATATATATATATATATATATATATATATATATATATATATATATATATATATATATATATATATATATATATATTTATATCTATATATATATATATATATATATATATATATATATATGTATCTATATATTCATATATTCATATATATATATATATATATATATATATATATATATATATATATATATATATATATATATATATATATATATATATATATATATATATATATATATATATATATATATATATATATATATATATATATATATATATATATATATATATATATATATATATATATATATATATATATATATATATATATATATATATATATATATATATATATATATATATATATATATATATATATATATATATATATATATATATATATATATATATATATATATATATATATATATATATATATATATATATATATATATATATATATATATATATATATATATATATATATATATATATATATATATATATATATATATATATATATATATATATATATATATATATATATATATATATATATATATATATATATATATATATATATATATATATATATATATATATATATATATATATATATATATATATATATATATATATATATATATATATATATATATATATATATATATATATATATATATATATATATATATATATATATATATATATATATATATATATATATATATATATATATATATATATATATATATATATATATATATATATATATATATATATATATATATATTAAAAAAAACATTAAAACAAAAAATAAACATATTTTATAAACATGTTTAGACAGGTCTGCAGTTGACGTTGTCTTAATGATCTCGGCTTGTCTTTTAATTCCCAGCAATATCCGGTGATGCCCGATGATGGATCCCAGGGCCAGATCTTTGCTTTCGTCTCTCTCTCTCTCTCTCTCTCTCTCTCTCTCTCTCTCTCTCTCTCTCTCTCTGTGTGTGTGTGTGTGTGTGTGTGTGTGTGTGTGTGTGTGTGTGTGTGTGTGTGTGTGTGTGTGTGTGTGTGTGTGTGTGTGCTCAAGCTCACGAAATGCATTAGACACTCGCCCGTAACCTAAGGACTCCTTGTCGAGAGGAGCTCAGTGGTACGACATGAGAGAGAGAGAGAGAGAGAGAGAGAGAGAGAGAGAGAGAGAGAGAGAGAGAGAGAGAGCGAGAGAGAGAGAGAGAGAGAGAGAGAGAGAGAGAGAGAGAGAGAGAGAGAGAGAGAGAGAGAGAGAGAGAGAGAGAGAGAGAGAGAGAGAGAGAGAGAGAGAGAGAGAGAGAGAGAGAGAGAGAGAGAGAGAGAGAGAGAGAGGGTACCGAGCAAAATAGAGAGAGGGGAAAAGAAACGAAATGTAATAGGAAAGGAAAGGAAAAGGGGAAGAAAAAGTGAGTCGGTGAGGAGGCGACGCTCGAGAAAATTGTCCCCGGCAAGGGTCGGGGCGCACCTTGTTGGCGGCGCACACTGCCGCGGATTTCAGGACAAAAAAAAGCGATCTTTATTTTTCTGCAGGGAGGCAAAGAACACGCATTTTTTCCTTGGGGGAGGCAAAGAACATACCTTTTTTGTTCTTTCCGACTGAAGATTGAAAAGAGCTAAAAAAAAGGCAAAATGGGCTGCCACTCACATTTATGAACCAACAGACAAGAGTGACGGACGAAGAATCGACTCTCTTTCTGGCATGAGGCAAAAGAATGCACACTTTTGTCCATCCCGGCCAAGGAATGCTACTTAATTTATTGCCTAGGAGATAAAAGTGATACAAAATACTGCCGATTACTTTCAGACTGCGCTTTCTAACCTTTGAAAGACGAGAAAGCCACATAATACACACTCTAACTACTTTGATACCTGAAAATATAGTGTAAATTATTTAAAGATGCCCAAGACAATCCCAAGATCTGTTTTCCCACGGGGTGTCGATGCCTTTGGTACAAAGTGCCTCCGCAGGGTCGTGGGGTATCGCTGTAATGTCTTCGTGTAAAACCAGTGACTGCTCCATGGAACTGAATCGAGGCCTGTTACCAGCCTAGTCCGTGAACGCCTGCTCCGTCTATATGGGCACGTGGCGCGCCTCCCAGACGTCGATCCTGCTCACAGGGTTGTTTTTGTACGCGACAACCCTGAGTAGAGGAGGCCAAGGGGACGCCCTGCCCGCCGATCCTACCTGGAAGGACTTGCGACGGATAGGGCAGTTGCGTGGGAGCTTGATCGGAAAGACCTCTGGGAGTGGAGGCGGCGGGTGAGTGAAGCGACGACCCCCGGGAGTATGGTCCCAATTAGTTAGTTAATTTGATCTCTAGGTTTAGGCAGCTATCAGTGTTTGCTACTCCTTATTCCTTTTTTGGTAAACAACATAACCCAATTCTTCTTAATGCTTGCTTCCTTCCTTCCTTCCATAACCAAACACATAATAGCCTCAAGACAGTCTGGAACACCCAATGGTTCAAACTCATTGCTATTCACGGGCCTCTTCATCCTTAAGTAAGTAAGTAGGAGGCTTAGGCAGCTCTGATCCTTCCTTCTTTCCTTACTTGCATAACCAGACACGTAACCTAAGACAGCCTCGAATACCCAAATGTTCAGACTCCCATCACGATTCGCGGACCTCTTTATCCTTAAGTAAGAGAGATTTTGAGGCTCTCCTACTTCTTGAACCGTCTTTTTCCTTCCTCCCATAACCAGGCACGTAACTTCAGACAGCCTCGAATACCCAACGGTCCAAACTCATTACAATTCACGCGCCTCTTCATCCTTAAGTAAGTGAGATTTCCAGGTAAGAATAGCCAAGTTCGCCCTTCCCAATGCGCTACGGGACAGATGGAGCCCTAATGGCTACAGGATCACGCAAGCAAAGTTTCAATCGTTACTGCTCGGCTCGCGACCCGACCTTCTGGTATTATTTATTTTAGTGGCCGTCCAAGGTGCCACGAGCAGGCCTTTTTTTTTTTTTACGTCGTTGCCTGCTGCGCCGGTAGGAATCTTCCTGGTGGGGCCTGATGGTCGGCCAAAGGCTTCTTCTAGGTGGGGCCTGATGGTCGGCCAAAGGCTTCTTCTAGGTGGGGCCTGATGGTCGGCCAAAGGCTTCTTCTAGGTGGGGCCTGATGGTCGGCCCAGCCCGTTCTGGCGCAGGCGAGTGTTTAGTGGCGCCATCTTGCATTGGCTCATGCTGCCCCCTGGAACTCGTTCTTGATTCGCTTGGACGGCTTTCTCTAGAGTCCGGGTTGATGGGTGGTCTTCAGGACAGCATGTGGGTAGTTTTAAAAACTGTGCTTCCGTGCTGACACCCTGCCTGGTCAAACTCTTTCGCCTCTGCCTATCAAAATCTACCTTTCCTTCCTGCTGGAAGTACGCCTTCGCACAGCCTGTGCCTAAGAAGGGTGACCGTTCCAATCCCTCAAACTACCGCCCAATAGCTTTACTTTTGTTGTCTATCTAAAGCTTTTGAATCAATCCTTAACCGGAAAATTCATAAGCACCTTTTCTCTTCTAACCTTCTACCTGATCGCCAGTATGGGTTCCGCAAGGGGCGTTCTACTGGCGATCTTCTTGCTCTCTTAACTGAATCTTGATCATCCTCTCTTAGCCGTTTCGGTGAAACTTTCTCAGTTGCACTAAACATATCGAAAGCTTCGATAGAGTCTAGCACAAGTCTTTGCTTTCTAAACTGCCCTCTTTCGGATTCTATCCTTCTCTCTGTTCCTTTATCTCCAGTTTCCTTTTCGGCCGTTCTATTTCTGCTGTGGTAGACGGTCACTGTTCTTCTCATAAACCTATTAACAGTGGTGTTCCACAGGGCTATGTCCTATCACCCACTCTCTTCCTGTTATTCATCAATGATCTTCTTTCCATAACAAACTGTCCTATCCACTCATACGCTGATGACTCCACTCTGCATTATTCAACTTCTTTCAATAGAAGACCCTCTCAACAGGAATTACATGACTCCAGGCTGAAGGCTGCAGAACGCTGAACCTCAGACCTTACTATCATTTCCGACCGCGGTAAAAGGAACCTTGTGTCCTTCAATGCCTCAAAAACCTAATTTCTCCACCTATCAACTCGACACAATCTTCCAAACACCTATCCCCTATTCTTCAACAGCACTCAGCTGTCACAATCTTCAACACTAAACATCTTTGGTCTATCCTTAACTCAAAATCTTAACTGGAAACCTCACATCTCGTCTCTCACTAAATCAGCTTCCTCAAGGTTGGGCGTTCTGTATCGTCTCCGCCAGTTCTTCTCTCCCGCACAGTTGCTATCCATATACAAGGGCCTTATCCGCCCTCGTATGGAATATGCATCTCACGTGTGTGGGGGGCTCCACTCACACAGCTCTCTTGGACAGAGTGGAGTCTAAGGCTCTTCGTCTCATCAGCTCTCCTCCTCTTACTGATAGTCTTCTACCTCTTAATTTCCGCCGCCATGTTGCTTCTCTTTCTATCTTCTATCGATATTTTCATGCTTACTGTTCTTCTGAACGTGCTAACTGCATGCCTCCCCCCCTCCCGCGGCCCCGCTGCAAGCGACTTTCTACTCATGCTCATCCCTATACTGTCCAAACCCCTTATGCAAGAGTTAATCAGCATCTTCTCTCTTTCATCCCTCACGCTGGTAAACTCTGGAACAATCTTCCTTCTTCTGTATTTCCTCCTGCCTACGACTTGAACTCTTTCAAGAGAAGGGTATCTGGTCACCTCTCCTCCCGAAATTGACCTCTCTTTCGGCCACCTCTTTGGATTATTTTTGTGAGCAGCGAGTAGCGGGCATTTTTTTTATTGTTTACTTTTTGTGTGCCCTTGAGCTGTCTCCTTTGTTGTAAAAAAAAAGAAGTAATAGTAGTAATAGTAGTAGTAGTAGTAGTAGTAGTAGTAGTAGTAGTATAGTAGTAGTATAATGAATAGCGTAATGGTGGTGGTGATGGTGGTAGTGGTGGTGGTGGTAGTAATGGTGGAAGTAACAGTGGTGGTTTCAGTGGTCGTATAAGTGGCATTACCATTATTTACCTTCCTGCACGAACTGATATTATTAGCTTTACATTTTTCCGGCACAGATCAAGTTTAGTTCCTTCCAATATTAGCTCCCGACCCTACCCTCCCTTCCTCCCTTTCCTTTCCTTCTCTTCCTTTCCCCTTTCTTTCTTTTCCACCCTCTGCTTCCTTTCCCTTTCCTTCCATTCCAGTTTTTCTTTCTACCCTCTCCTTTCCTTCCCTTCCTTCCCTTACCCTTTCCTTCACTTCCTCTTTTATCCTTCCGTTCCTTCCACCCCTCCCCTTTCCTTCCCTTCACCTTACCTTCCCTTTCCTTCCACCCTTCCTTTCCTTCCGTCCCTTTCCTTCCCTTCCACCCTTCCTTCCCTTCCCCTTTCCTCCCCTTACCTTCCGTTCCACCCTTTCCTTACCTTCCACCCTCTCCTTCCTTTCCTCCCTCCTTCTCTCTCCTTTTCTTTCCCTTCCTACTATACTGGTCCATATTTTCCAGGTTTTACGGAGTTATAATCGAGCACAGTTTCCCCTCCAGGCTCATCCGGGCTCGATTGGGTTAGCGAGGCGGTTCTTTGCATTACGTTCATTAGCTTATTTTCGAGGGACGCAATGCTTCCACGCCCCGCCGCCAGTAATTAACACGCCGCTGAAAACCTTGGGCCGTCAAAAGCATGAGTTGGGGAGTGAGTCATGCTTGTTCGTATTGATCACGTGTGGAGTTTTTGTGACCAGTCTTTTTTTTAGTTTTAGAGATTCAGAGTTAGAAGGGAAACAGAAGATAGAGCCACAATATATTTAGAGACGTGAACAGACAAAGCAAAAAAGAACGAAAGGAAGGTAAGGTAAGGAATAACAACGGATTAAAGTGTGTTAGGGAAGGAGAAAGGGATAGAAGAGATAAAGTCATATGTATTTCCTAAGATTGTTGCTGTAGGAAAGATCCCATTGCACTAGGGCTGTCATCGCCGATTTGAATCACTCGGCGTTAACTTCTGCTTCCACCGGAGGGGAATCTTATAATATCCCATTTTCTCTTTCCAGCTTCGAAGACGGTTTTATCCCAGTGTCATGATTCCTCGCCAGCTCCAGACGACATCCCTTTATGCTTTCTTACGCCACATGTCTGACTGTGGTTTCATGGTTTTATTGATCTTTGCCACTCTATTTAAGGTAATGCCGTGATTTTTCCATTCCTGCAGGAGTGTGGTTGTACTCTCCCCATTCTGAAGCTTCCGGGGAAAGATCATCTCCAAAGCAACTAACTATCGTCCTATTTCTTTAACATCCTGCATTTGTAAAGTGATGGAGAAGATGGTGAATGTCAGTTTATGTGGTACTTGGAGAGCCGAATTTATTGACCCCGGTAATATGGTTTGAAAGGTGCGCTCCACCGGAGCGCCTTTTTATCCATGGAATCTCAGTTTGTGAGGCGTTTGCCAATAATCACCACCAGGTGGACCGTGTTGATCTGGAGGCGGCTCATGACGCTGTCGGTGTCATGGAATTTTACTTTAACCTGTTTGAGTTTGGTCTTCGTGGCCGTCTCCTGTTTTTATTCAGGAGTTTTATCTCGTCGTCTTTTTTACGGGTTAGAGTAGGGAGTACTCTTTCCGAGGTTTGTCCAATTTTGAGGATGGAGAGTACCACAGGGAAGTTATTATCAGCAGCCATGCTATTTGTTGTGGTTATTAATGGAGTCGTTGGTGTCTCACTGGATGGAGTTCATATATCTTTATAGCGTAGTATTCGTTTATCCATTTCACCCCTGTGGCAAGGATGTCGCCACTGAACGTAAAAACTGCAATTGATAATTAATAGAGTCGCCAATTGGGCAAATACGCGGGCTTTCGATTTTCGTCCTCAAAGACAGTAGTTATATTCTGTCGTTTCGAGACGTTCATCCGGACCCTGACTTATCATCTTGGCAATAGGCGACTGTCCTGTGTAGAGACGACTCTGTTACCTCGGTTTATTTGATAGCCGCCTAACCTGGGTGCCTTCATTTTACGTTACGTTAAGGCGGTTGGTCAGAAAGCCCTGCAAGATTATCAATGCTAGCAGCTGCGGTATATATATATATATCATAGACTTCACAATCTCTTGACGGGAAACGTAAGGGGCCGATTCGTAGGGGCTGATTTTCAAAATTTAAAATTTAAATATTTTCAAAACCAAAGCAGCTAGCGACCTGAAACTAAAACAGGCACCTCTCTTAGGCATATATGAGTCTCCATGAGCAGCGGTATCAAAAAATTCAAAGTCGTTCCCTAATAAAATCCCGATTAATTGTTTTTTATATAAGTATAGCAAAACTTAAAAAGGCTATAAAATCCTCAGATTTTACGCTAGATGCACAAACATCACCAAATGCAGAGATAATCACTTATATTTTCAGAATCAATAGCAATATTTAGCATATCTTATAAGTTTTTGCCCGAAATAGCTACTTATTTTTTTTTATTTAGTGCAATTTTTTACGTAAGTTTTTAACATCTAATAAATCACTTAATTTTCACATTAGAAACTTAATACTTGAGGAAAGCATGCAGAAACATCTTAATTTTACTCAACAAAAGCAAAATATTCATTTTTCTCTATACAATCACAACTTATTTTGGTTGAATTCCGATGTCACTATTGCCGCAGCACGTCTTGCCGGCTATCTGGACATAGTCCATGAACAATCACTTTAGCCTTTTTGCCTATGACTTTAGTGCCCCGCTCAGTTTCCTGGACTTGTACACGTCCCTGTTCCTCGCCGTCTCCTTCCTGCCCTCCTCGATACTGCTCCTCTTCCTGCCGGTCGGCTGCTTCAAGGCCTTGTTCTTCCTCGCTTCTGAGGTCACGTCCTTGGAGAAATTAGCACCGAAACAGTTGAAGAGGGACCTGCTGATGTGCGGCAAGATGGTGTTGGCCAGGTTGTGCCCCTCCTGGCACCTGTACCCCTGCAAGGTCGGGTCTGAGGCCGCCAGGAACTCCAGGAGGTGCCTGAACCCGTCCTGTGGCGCATGGCAAGGAGAGGAAACCTCAACCTGCGCTCCTTCTTGTCCTCCCTGCACATCAGGGAGTCCCACAGAGACATCACTAAGGACGCCAAGTGGGCCCTTCGGAGAGATGGCTGCTTCCAGGACCGCCCGGCCTGTCTCCAGCTCTCCCCTGTCGACCAGCCTGACCAGGGCGTCGAACATCACAGAGGGCGGTCGCCCTCTCGAGCTCCACGGTAATCTTCATCTCCTCCTGCTGGGCAAGCTCCTGCTTGCAGCACTCGGCCACAGAGGAGTTGGCCTGGACCTTCCTGGCCAGGTAGCCGGCGTAGTTGCCGACCGCGGCGAGGAGCAACTCGTCCGTCGGCGGGTCCGGCTGGTCGTCGGCCAGCTCCCTGGCAAGCTGGGCCAAGATCACCTCGTCGTCCTCCTTCTCCTCTGCCTTGGCCCGGTCCAGGTCGGCCTGCACGTCCCCGGGGAAGAACCCGACGAGCTTCAGGAAATGCAGGCGCTGGGCCAACCTGTTGCTCACCATGAAGTTCTGCACGCTCGTCCAGTAGTTGGCGCCGCACATGGTGCGGCGCTTGCCGAAAGAGTGCTCAGTCGGGTCAGAGTTGGCCTTCCCCATGCACACATACTCGACCCCGTAGGACGTAGTGAACAGCCCCCCCTCTACCACACTGCACTGAACACACCACTGCACTGCACACAACACTGAGTCACTGCACTGATGGCGTAGTACGGCTCCTCCACAGTTTACTCCACGGGGTCGCGGCGTCCTCATATCTTGTGTCTCCTCCGTCACTTCCACTCGATCCACTGCCTTCTGTGTCTTCTTGTATCGTCCTCTGGATCCTTGCAGTTGTGGGGAAGGGTACAGAGACGATGAATAACTGTAGGTCCTTTACTTGGAGAGTAAACAGAGGCAGGACAGCGATAATCCTTTACAGAGGGGAAGTGCCCAGCTGACTGCGTGCCTAAGGCGAGTTAGGCGACGCGGGAACTGAGCTGAGTTGCCATGTAGGCACTAACTAAACGTACATTTCTTGTTTCCTAATACGTAAAACTGTGGACTTCACTATCCTACAGTTATCATTCATTTTACGTAAAGATTTCAACCTAAAGTTACGCAAATTTGCCATTTTTTCACAACGTTTTCAAAGTGCACGCATGGTGCTATTTTATATAAGTTACCTTGAATCCTCGACCAAATCACTCTAGAGACACTCCTGCCTGCTTGTATGCACTAAAACTTGAAGATTTCGTCCTGTTTCCACTTAAATTGAGTAAGAACGCAGGTGTGTTTGAGTTGTCGCAGTGAAAGTCGCCATAACAATCGGCCCCTTACGCGAAGCTTTCAGCGCGCCAAGACTGAAGAGATTTCTGTCAACTAGTTGTATATATATATATATATATATATATATATATATATATATATATATATATATATATATATATATATATATATATATATATATATATATATATATATATATATATATATATATATATATATATATATATATATATATATATATATATATATATATATATATATATATATATATATATATATATATATATATATATATATATATATATATATATATATATATATATATATATATATATATATATATATATATATATATATATATATATATATATATATATATATATATATATATATATATATATATATATATATATATATATATATATATATATATATATATATATATATATATATATATATATATACACACACACACACACACACACACACACACACACACACACACACACACACACACACACACACACACACACACACACGCAATAGCTGCACGTGGCCTTTGAGCTTATTTCATTACACAATTATTACAGCACACAGAGGCTGAAGGTAAATGGAACTGTATGGAATAAGGTTTAGTCAAACACAACACTCTGTAGTTACCTCGCCACAGCTTATTGGTTTTTAGTACACAGCGACCACAGGCAAGACAAGACAGACGTAAATGCAATCACGGGCTAAAAAAACGTGCAGGTCCAGCACTCATAACATTCAGCAACGTCCAGGATGCAGATGATTGCTGTTCACACGCCGTCAGCATACCGTAAACAAACCTGCCCTGACACAGCAACATATTCCTCGCCAGAACTCGGATGAGCTGGGGGACTGGTGATGGGTCAACATTAATGAGCTTGTCTTTACACTGGCTAACTTATCCTAACATCTTACCAGACTCGACTTATCTAAGCTGACACGTTTGATACTTATGTCTGACGTGGAGTTTCGGGCACTACACTAACAGCATCATGAGCAGGGAGGAAGGAGGGAGGACGGCCTTACAACATACCAATTACTACATAACTACCAGCGAGTGTGTAGGTATATCTTCACGCCTTTCTCTAACACACTTTTCAACCTTTCTGTTATCTATAGCTTTAACTTTTCAGGTCTCTCATTCTCTTGTGGCCTTACCTTTTCAAGTCTTTCCTCATAACACACTTTTCAGACTGTCTATCATTTACTTTACCTTCCTTTAACCACACCATCTCCAGCCCTCAGCACCTCAGCATTACTTCAAAGGGCAGAGGAAGGAGGAAGGAGAGTCTTGAAGTTTCAACAACAACTACCAACGTGTGTATATATCTTCACGTCTCTCTCTAACCCACCTTTCACCCTCTATATTATCTATTTCCTTCCCTTCACCACACAGTCTCGAGCCCTCACGACCTCAGCATTACTTCAAGAGCCAAAGGAGAGACAGGAGGAGAAACACATGTGTGTGTATATATTTTCACGTCTACCCCTACCCACTTTTCACCCTATCTGTTATTTGTTCCCTTCCCTTCACCACCCCATCTTAAGCCCTCACGACCTCAGCATTACTTCAAGAGCTAAGGAGGAAGGGAGGACAGTCTTAAAGCATCACCAACAACTACCAGCGTGTGTGTCTATATCTTCACGCCTCTCTAACCCACTTTTCACTCTCTCTATTATTTGCTCCCTTCCCTCCACCACACCGTCTCCAGCCCTCACGACCTCAGCATTACTTCAAGAGCCAAAGGAGGAAGGGAGGAGATACAATGAAGCATTACCAACAACTACCAACGTGTGTGTGTCTATATCTTCACGTCTCTCTCTGACCCATCTTTCACCCTCTCTATTATTTATTTCCTTCATTTTACCACACCATTTCCAGCCCTCACGACCTCAGCATTACTTCAAGGGACAAAGGGGGGAGGAAGGAGAGTCTTGAAGCATTACCAACAACTACCAACGTGTGTGTGTCTATATATTCACGTATCTCTCTAACCCACCTTTCACCCTCTCTATTATCTATTTTCTTCCTTTTACCACACCATTTCCAGCCCTAGCCCCTGACCCACTTTTCATCCTCTATTATTTGCTCCCTTCCCTTCACCACACCACCTCAGCATTACTTCAAGAGCCAAAGGAAGAAGGGAGGACAGCCTTAAAGCATCATCAACGACTACCAACGTGCGTGCGTACGTGCGTGCGTGAGTGCGTGCGTGCGTGCGTGCGTGCGTGCGTGCGTGCGTGCGTGTGTGTGTGTGTGTGTATACTTGACGTCTCTCTTTAACCCACTTTTTACCCTTTCTATTATTTGCTCCCATCCCTCCACCACACCGTCTCCAGCCCTCACGACCTCAGCATTACTTCAAGGAAGGGAGGACAGTCTTAAAACATCAGCAACAACTACCAACGTGACTGCATACATGTTTTCACGTCTCTCCTTAACCCATTTTCCCCCCGCTATTCACTCCATTCCGCCCCAAGCGTCACAGGGTTATGTAAGGTCCGGAGATCGTGCTAATCATCACACTAACACCTGCCTACCTCCCTACCCACCTGCCGACCTACCTGCCTACTTGTCTTTACCTTTTCTTATTCCTTTTTATTTATACCTACTTGTCTCCTTACCTATTTTTGACTTTACCTTCCTTTCGCTCGCCACAGTCCCCTGCCTTCACGCCTTCCATCAGCTTCCTCGTTAGTATTGCTTCGTCATGAACCAAAGGGGGGAGGGAGAACAGCCGTAAAGTATTAGCATTAGCAAGACACCAAGAACTACCAACGTGTGTTTGTATATATACATTTCTCGTCTCCCTCTGACACTTTTCTCCGCCTCTGTTATTTTGTTGTTTTATTTTTCCAAGTCTCTCCCTAACGTGTGGCTTTACCTTTCTACGTCTTCCCCTAACACACTTTTCTCCATCTCTTCACTAAATCGCCTTCTTAACTTATGACTTTACTCTTTTTATGTCTTTCCCAAACACACTTTTCTCCACCTCTTTTATTCTTTACTTTCCCTTCCCTTCACTATACCGTCTCCCTAACTTATGACTTTACTCTTTTAATGTCTTTCCCTAATACCCTTTTGACCTTATCATTTTTTTTGTGTATTTCCCTTACACACTTTTCCCAACCTCTTTCATTTCTTACTTTACCTTCCTTTCATTAAACAGTCCCCTTACTTATGACTTTATTCTTTTTATGTCTTTCCCAAACACACTTTTGGCTTAATCTTATTCTACGTCTTTCCCTAACACACTTTTCTCCACTTCTATCCGTCCTTACTTTACCTTCCCTTCACTAAACCATCCCCCAAACTTTATGACTATATTCTTTTTATCTATGTCTTTCCCTAATACCCTTTTGGCCTTATCTTTTTCGTGTCTTTCCCTAACACACTTTTCTCCACCTCTTTTATTGTTTACTTTCCCTTCCCTTCATTAAACCGTCTCCCTAACTTGTGACTTTATTCTTTTTTATGTTTTTCCCTTACTCACTTTTCTTCCACCTCTTTCATTCCTTACTTTACCTTCCCTTCACTAGCCCGTCCCTCTTGCAGCCCCACCCTCACGCCCTCACGCCCTCCCTCACCTTCATCATTACCTCAGCACTGCTTCATGAGCCAGCGGAGGGCCGTAAGCAGTCCCTAACACTGCTATTGTTGTCCACGCCAGACAACAGACGCGCCTCCCTCCCTCGTCACCCTCCTGTAGCGCCTCCGTCAGCGCCATCACGTGCACGCCTTACGACCTATTGGCGCAGGCTGAGTCTTAAAGAGGCGAGCAGATAAACAGATAAACAAGCGGGTGTATAAAGAAGTAAATATAGATAGAAATATATGGATAGGCTACATATATATATTTAGAGTAAGATACAGATAGATAGAGTGATAGACAGATAGGGAGAAAATGAGATAGATAGATAGATAGATAGGTAGATAGATGATGGTCTAGTTCTTAAAGAGGTGGGCAAAAAACAAAGATAATTATATATGAATAAACGAACAGCTATAAACAGAAACGTATAGATACATTATATATTTAGATAGAGATAGATAAATAGATAGATAGACAGAGAGAAAGAGAGAATGCGACAGGTTTAGGAGTAGTTGCTAACGTACTGGAGCAAGTATGGTCCTTTATGTACCTTAATTCACTTCAACTTCATCTCCAAGCTAAATGAACTCGATTGGCATTTCTCGGCGCCGATGACCAAGCCGCCGCGACACACACACACACACACACACACACACACACACACACACACACACCTCTAGTCACCTCATAACTCCAGCACTCCTCCCTCCTTATCCTATTCACACTCCCTACTTTTTTTTTCACTTTCACACTCCCTTTAATTATATTCGCACCACGAACCCTTTTTCTTCCTTCCAACTCCCTTTACACTCCACAAAAGTTACCATCACCTTCCCACTTCCTTATGCGCTCCACACACCCTCTACACACACACACACACACACACACACACACACACACACACACACACACACACACACACAGTACCTCCCCCACCCACACACACACAAACACTTTCCCCCCCAAACACAAACACACACAGTACCTCCCCCCCCACACACACACAAACACACACACACAAACACTTACCCCCCCAAACACAAACACACACAGTACCTCCCCCCCCCACACACAAACACACACACACACACAAACACTTACCCCCCCAAACACAAACACACACAGTACCTCCCCTCCCCCCCCCACACACAAACACTTACCCCCCCAAACACAAACACACACAGTACCTCCCTCCCCCACGCACACACAAACACACACACACACAAACACTTACCCCCCCAAACACAAACACACACAGTACCTCCCCCCCCACACACACACAAACACACACCCACACACACACACACACTACCCCCAGACACAAACACACACAGTACCTCCCCATCCACACACACAAACACACACACACACACAAACACTTACCCCCCCAGACACAAACACACACAGTACCTCCCCCCCCACACACACACAAACACACACACAAACACACACACACACAAACACTTACCCCCCCAAACACAAACACACACAGTACCTCTCCCCCCCCCCCCACACACACACACAAACACATACCCCCCCAAACACAACCACACACAGTACCTCCCCCCCCCACGCACACACAAACACACACACACACACACACACACACACACACACACACACACACACACACACAAACACTTACCCCCCCAAACACAAACACACACAGTACCCCCCACAAACACACAAATACACACTTACACAAACACAAACTCAAACAGTACATCAACCCCCCCCCACACACACACACAAACACACACACACACGCACACACAAACACTTACCCCCCCAAACACAAACATACACAGTGCCTCCCCCACACACACACACACACACACACACACACAAACACTTACCCCCCAAACACAAACACACACAGTACCCCCACACACACACACAAACACTTACCCCCAAACACAAACACACACAGTACCCCCCCCACAAACACACAAACACACACACACACACAAACACTTACCCCCCAAACACAAACACACACAGTACCCCCCACACACACAAACACACACACACACACAAACACTTACCCCCAAACACAAACACACACAGTACCTCCCCCACACACAAACACACACACACACAAACACTTCCCCCAAAACACAAACACACACAGTACCCCCCCACACACACAGACACACACAGTACCCACACCCACACACAGACACCCACAACCTTACCCCCTTCACCCCCTCCCCACCCTTGTCCCACACACCCTCACCCCCCCAACACCACAGAAACATAACTCAGATTCAATTTTTGATGCACCACCAAAAACGACACTTCTGGACCACTGGGGAGCGAGATACGACACACTACAGAGGTGAGGTGAGGCCCCGCTGATCCCCGCCTCCTGACCCCCCCCCACCCCCGCCCGACTTCATTAACCCAGGGTGGGGGGGTCGGGGGGAAAGGGGATATGGCTAGTAGTGTTACCTATTTTAAAAGCTAGATATATATGTGGATAGAGAGGACAGGTGTTTTGTTTTACCGGAGCTGCCCAATGTGTAGACTGACTCTCCCTCTGTAGTCTCTAAGCGTCCCTGTCTTTATATATGTTCTACAGAGGTGCCGAAGCTGCCCTTCGTACGGTCTGACTGGCTTCTTGCAGACTCCCTGTGTTCCTATGCTATTAAGAGATAGATATATAGATAGATAGATATGGCTCTTTTAAAGCCCTTGGCCCTTTGTCGTACCTAAGTGTGTGCATGCAAGCTACGCCAACCATCACGCATACATATATATATATATATATATATATATATATATATATATATATATATATATATATATATATATATATATATATATATATATATATATATATCTGTAAATATCTGTGTATCTATACGTTTCAATTTATACACCTCCGATGACTTACCAGCACTCACGATACAGACAGCATATAGTCACCATCAATCACCATAATTCATCAGAAGCAAATATGAAGGCAATCACAGGAGTTCCAGTGTTACCAATGTGTGTCCTACCTCGCCCTTATTTTCAGTCTGTTTGTTCATTAAAGGGCCAATTCCGTAGCGCCACACAGTGTTATTCTCAGCGCCATAACCAAACTGTATTCTCCGTAAAGGTCAGGTTTTCCACGCGACACCCGATGCTAAAGAAATTTCCTGTGTGTGTGTGTGTGTGTGTGTGTGTGTGTGTGTGTGTGTGTGTGTGCGTGTGCTTCTTTATCAACGCCGAACACTTCACAAGGAATTTTCGTAGTGTTTTGTGTTTGGTTTGGGTGTTTACGAACTTCCGGTGTCTTCTTCTTCTTCTTCTTCTTCGTCTTCTTCTTCGTCTTCTTCTTCTTGCTCTTCTTGTTCTTTTTCGTCTTATTTCTTTTTTCTTCTACGTTTTTCCACTTCTTCTTTTTCTTCTTCTTCTTCTTCTTCTTCTTCTTCTTCTTCTTCTTCTTATTATTATTATTATTATTCTTGCTCTACTTGTTCTTGTTCTTCGTCTTCTTTCTTTCTTCTACTTTCTTCCACTTCATCTTTTTCTTCTTCTTCTTCTTCCTCTTCTTCTTCTTCTTCTTCCTCTTCTTCTTCTTCTTCCTCTTATTCTTCTTCCTCCTCTTCTTTCTCTCGTTCTGTTTCTTCTTTTCGCTTCTTCTCCTTCTCCTCCTCCTCCTCCTCCTCCTCCTCCTCTTCCTCCTCCTCCTCCTCCTCTTCCTCTTCCTCATCCTCCTCCTCCTCCTCCTCCTCCTCCTCCTCTTCCTCCTCCTCCTCCACTTTATCATCATCAAATCCAGTCTCACTACCTCAGCATCCTCACCACAATCATTCTCCCCCCCCCCCCCACCACGCCCCCCCTTACCTGGACACCGAGTCGTGCACGCCACCACCAATCCCCTTCCTTAGGCTCGCCCATCCATTGACTAACCTGCAAGGAAGAGGAAATACTTTTAGGGTGTGTCATGTGCTATAAGATGTGATGAGGCAATGACATGCATGTTATCTGAGGTGACATCATCTTAGTGTGTGTTTATTTTTATTTTTTATTTATTTATTTACAGCTAAGGAGACAGTTCAAGGGCGTAAAGAAAAATATAAAAACAAAAGCCCTCTACTTACTGTTCCTGAATAGAGGTCAAAGGAGTATCCAAAAAGAGAGGTTATTATTATTAGAGTAAAGGAGGCAACTCAAAGGCAGAAATAGATAAATAAATAAAAATTCCCACTAATCACCATAAAGAAAAAAAAAGCCCACTAATCAGAATTAAGAAAAAAATGCCCACTAATCAGAATTAAGAAAAAAATCCCCACTAATCAGAATAAAGAAAAAAATGCCCACTAATCAGAATAAAGAAAAAAATGCCCACTAATCAGAATAAAGAACAAATGCCCACTAATCAGAATAAAGAAAAAAATGCCCACTAATCAGAATAAAGAAAAAAATGCCCACTAATCAGAATAAAGAACAAATGCCCACTAATCAGAATAAAGAAAAAAATGCCCACTAATCAGAATAAAGAAAAAAATGCCCACTAATCAGAATAAAGAACAAATGCCCACTAATCAGAATAAAGAAAAAAATGCCCACTAATCAGAATAAAGAAAAAAATGCCCACTAATCAGAATAAAGACAAAAATGCCCACTAATTTGAATAAATAAAAAAATGCCGGCTAATCAAAATAAAGAAAAAAATGCCCACCAATCAGAATAAAGACAAAAATGCCCACTAATTTGAATAAATAAAAAAATGCCGGCTAATCAGAATAAAGAAAAAAATGCCGGCTAATCAGAATAAAGAAAAAAATGCCCACTAATCAGAATAAAGAAAAAAATACCCACTAATCAGATTAAAGAAAAAAATGCCCACTAATCAGAAAAGAAAAAATGCCCACTAATCAGAATAAAGAAAAAAATGCCCACTAATCAGAATAAAGAAAAAAATGCCCACTAATCAGAATAAAGAAAAAAATGCCGGCTAATCAGAATAAAGAAAAAATGCCCACTAATCAGAATAAAGAAAAAAATGCCCACTAATCAGAATAAGGAAAAAATGCCCATTAATCAGAATAAGGACAAAAATGCCCACTAATCAGAATAAAGAAAAAAATGACCACTAATCAGGATAAAGAAAAAAAATGCCGGCTAATCAGAATAAAGAAAAAAATGCCCACTAATCAGAATAAAGAAAAATGCCGGCTAGTCAGAATAAAGAAAATAATGCCCACTAATCAGAATAAAGAAAAAAATGCCCACTAATCAGAATAAAAAAATCCCTTTTAATCAGAATAAAGAAAAAAATGCCGGCTAATCTGAATGAAGAAAAAAATGCCGGCTAATCAGAATAAAGAAAAAAATGCCCACTAAACAGAAAAAAGAAAAAATGCCGGCTAATCAAAATAAAGAAAAAATGCCCACTAATCAGAATAAAGAAAAAATGCCGGCTAATCAGAATAAAGAAAAAAATGCCACACTAATCAGAATAAAGAAAAATGCCCACTAGTCAGAATAAAGAAAAATGCCGGCTAATCAGAATAAAGAAAAAAATGCTCACTAATCAGAATAAAGAAAAAAATGCCCACTAATCAGAATAAAGAAAAAAATGCCCACTAATCAGAATAAAGAAAAAAATGCCCACTAATCAGAATAAAGAAAAAAATGCCCACCAATCAGAATAAAGAAAAAAATGCCCACTAATCAGAATAAAGAAAAAAATGCCTACCAATCAGAATAAAGAAAAAAATGCCGGCTAATCAGAATAAAGAAAAAAATGCCCACCAATCAGAATAAAGAAAAAAATGCCGGCTAATCAGAATAAAGAAAAAAAAAACGCTTTTCAAATCAAAATTCAAAATTGAAATAAATGAAGAATAACGTTAATCAAGATACATATAAAGTCCAATATTCAAACTAAATAAAAAATAAAGATCATAATAAAGAAAAAAGTCCGCTAATAAAAAAAAATAAAAAAAACGGTTAATCAATAAGGTAGATAATAAAGTTCAGTCGTACATAAGGTAGGGAGGTAATAGGGTGAGCAATAAGGCTGTAATAAGGTAGGGAGGTAATAGGGTGAGCAATAAGGCTGTAATAAGGTAGGGAGGTATTAGGGTGAGCAATAAGGCTGTAATAAGGCAGGGAGGTAATAGGGTGAGCAATAAGGCTGTAATAAGGTAGGGAGGTAATAGGGTGAGCAATAAGGCTGTAATAAGGCAGGGAGGTAATAGGGTGAGCAATAAGGCTGTAATAAGGTAGGGAGGTAATAGGGTGAGCAATAAGGCTGTAATAAGGTAGGGAGGTATTAGGGTGAGCAATAAGGCTGTAATAAGGTAGGGAGGTATTAGGGTGAGCAATAAGGCTGTAATAAGGCAGGGAGGTATTAGGGTGAGCAATAAGGCTGTAATAAGGTAGGGAGGTATTAGGGTGAGCAATAAGGCTGTAATAAGGTAGGGAGGTAATAGGGTGAGCAATAAGGCTGTAATAAGGCAGGGAGGTAATAGGGTGAGCAATAAGGCTGTAATAAGGTAGGGAGGTAATAGGGTGAGCAATAAGGCTGTAATAAGGCAGGGAGGTAATAGGGTGAGCAATAAGGCTGTAATAAGGCAGGGAGGTAATAGGGTGAGCAATAAGGCTGTAATAAGGCAGGGAGGTAATAGGGTGAGCAATAAGCCTGTAATAAGGCAGGAGGTAATAGGGTGAGCAATAAGGCTGTAATAAGGTTAGGAGGTAATAGGGTGAGCAATAAGGCTGTAATAAGGCAGGGAGGTAATAGGGTGAGCAATAAGGCTGTAATAAGGTAGGGAGGTAATAGGGTGAGCAATAAGGCTGTAATAAGGTAGGGAGGTAATAGGGTGAGCAATAAGGCTGTAATAAGGTTAGGAGGTAATAGGGTGAGCAATAAGGCTGTAATAAGGCAGGAGGTAATAGGGTGACAATAAGGCTGTGATAAGGCAGGAGGTAATAGGGTGCGCAATAAGGCTGTTATAAGGCAGGGAGGTAATAGGGTGAGCAATAAGGCTGTAATAAGGTAGGGAGGTAATAGGGTGAGCAATAAGGCTGTAATAAGGTAGGGAGGTAATAGGGTGAGCAATAAGGCTGTAATAAGGCAGGGAGGTAATAGGGTGAGCAATTAGGCTGTGATAAGGCAGGGAGGTAATAGGGTGAGCAATAAGGCTGTAATAAGGTAGGGAGGTAATAGGGTGAGCAATAAGGCTGTAATAAGGTAGGGAGGTAATAGGGTGAGCAATAAGGCTGTAATAAGGTAGGGAGGTAATAGGGTGAGCAATAAGGCTGTAATAAGGTAGGGAGGTAATAGGGTGAGCAATAAGGCTGTAATAAGGTAGGGAGGTAATAGGGTGAGCAATAAGGCTGTAATAAGGTAGGGAGGTAATAGGGTGAGCAATAAGGATGTAATAAGGTAGGGAGGTAATAGGGTGAGCAATAAGGATGTAATAAGGCAGGTAATGTGGTTCAGGCAGCTCACAGGGTTGTCACACAGTCATAACGTCACAACAATTTACTTGGCCTTACGTCATCACTGTGCATGGTGACGAGATTCAGGGATCAACAGTGACGTCACAACCGTTTCCCTGGTGTGACGTCATCTTAGTGAAGGTAATGAGGCTCACCTATACACAGTCATGACGTCACAATCGTTCAGTAGGAGTGACGTCAGTATGGTGTAGGTAATAAGGCTTCGTGGTGCAGTGGTTAGCGTGCTTAACTACGAATCCGCGGGTCAGGGTTCAATTCCCGACCCGAACAGTCGGCGTGCAGCCCACCCAGCTCTTCGTCTTCTCAATCGGGGTAGTTGATATATGAGTAGCTACCTGGGGAAACCTGGGGAAGGTAAACTGTGGCAATCCCGGGGTAACGTGCTCTTTTCCCACCACTGGTTCAAAGGGCCAATGCGACGGAGATGAGCACCGAGGCCACGCGCAGCTATACTGTATGCACCCAACTGTACCTCTACCTGTACACGGTGGTGGCGTCACGGCCGTGCACCTGCTGACTTCATCGGCCGCACGTTCTCCTTTATTCTCGGAAAGCCTCGCAGCAAAGGTTCTAATCGGTAGCCAGAAATGTAATCATGCCGAGTGTATTAAAGAGAATATTTATGGAGGCTAAAGTAATGGACAAGACCGGAAGCTTACCAGGTACTGCTGAGGCTACGTGTAACTAATCAAAGGAGAGTATAGGGACACCTTTCCTCCCAAACTGACCACTTTTCTGCTTGACCACTTAACTTTAGACCACTTTTCTAAATACTTTGTAGGGGCAGTGACTAACGAGCTTTTTTTTCTTCCATTATAGTTTTTTTTACCCTTGAACTGCTTCTTTTGATGTAAAAAAAATGTGTTTATGATTTAAAATACATATACTAAAAAATGTAATAATGTCAAGTGTATGAAAAAAGAATATTTGTGGTGGCTCAAGTAGTGTACAAGTTAGTGGTAAGCTTACCACGTATATCTAAGACTATGTGTAATGAAGGGTATACAGTTATGCAATAGAATACATGGCACGACAAAGGGGTATTAGTGAACATAGCCAAGCCTATAGAGATCACTCACTACTGTTCGTAGACTTTGCATGATTTTTACAGTGTACGAAAAATATTCCCTTGTGTACATATAGAAAAAAATTATAGAAGCTAAATAAAAGAAAAAAAAAAAGAAAGACTGATTTTATGCATACGGACCCTGAATCCACGACACACGCATTCCTATACCAACAGAGAAAAGGTGGCAAACAACTCTAACCACGTTCCTAAACTAACCACTTACGAACTGCGACTGTGACCCCATTCATAACTAAACCTACTGGAACGGATGAAAAACAAGGGATTGCTTCCTCTCAGTCAAGTGGTAGGCGGGGCGAGGCGAGGCGAGGCTTCCACAACCCCGACGATAAAACACTTTTGAACTCAACGAAGAAGAATAAAACAAATGGAAGACACTCTACAGCAACTCCGACAACAAACCACTCCAACACAACCTATAATCTACAGCAACGACGAACCACTCCTGACCTCAATGAAGAACAATAAACAGCTACTCCTGCCGCCTCTACCGCCGCCCCGCAGCTTGAAACAACCCACACAATGAGCATAACAAATTCAATCCGACACGGGGGCAGAAAACCAGTATATGATGCGTACATTCGCTTAGTGCTGGCTTGGTGTACTTTTGCTTTGCTGCTGGAAAGCTACGAAATTTAGGTGAAAGAATATTCTGGCGTATTGTCTTTTGGTTGGCGCTTGAAAGTATTGCAGGAAGTGTTGATTGTTTTGAGAAGGTAAATGACGCGAATGTTCACTCCGTATTTGCTTGGCGCGCTGTTTCGATATAAACTCACGAAAATCTAACTGAAATAAAAAAAAGGTGTCGCTCTTTGTATCGTTATTAGAAAGAGACGAAAATCTAATTGGAAAGAAAGGTTGGTGCACTCCTTGGATGGCCTCTCATGCCTTGCAAATCTAACTGAAAAAAATTAACTCATTCTTTTGAGATCAGAAAATCATGAAATTCTAGCTGAAATAAAAGGTTGCTGCACTCCTTTAATGCTCTCTGATGCTTTGAAAATCTAACTGAAAGAATCTAACTGAAAAAAAATCTAGCTAAATCTAATTGAAAAATCTAATAAAGAATCTAACTGAAAAATCTAAAGTCTAACTAAAAATCTAACTAAAAATCTAAAATCTAACTAAAAATCTAGCTAAAAAATCTAAACTCTAACAACAAATCTAACTAAAAATCTAACTAAAAAATCTAAAATCTAACTAAATATCTAACAGAAAATCAACTTTTTCTTTTGATATCAGAAAATCATGAAAATCTAACTGAAAGAAAAGGTTAGTACACTTTCTTGATCTTGGAAAGTTACGAAAATCTTATTGAGAAAAGCTTGCGTACAGCTCTCTCTTGGTGTTAGAAGGTCACGACACGCTGAGAGAAAGGGTTGGTGTACTTTCTCTTGATATCAGAAAGTCACGAATATCGAACTGAAATCAAAACCAACTCTCATCGAAGTGACTCTGTTTGGGACTATGGCCGGTATTATAAGACACTTTCCCTTCTCACAACAGCTATTTCAAAAGTCCAAAAAGATCAGTCGGGTTCTAATGAGTGTTCTTTTAGGTTCCCGGTACAGAAGAAGGGTCAAGCTACTACCAGGGCCATAAAAATACCACTGGAAGTCCGAAAAACTCCTACGAAAACCTTGTCATATATATGAACTTGGACGACGAAATGTTTTAAAATACGACCCCATATCATTTTTCTTTCCCCTGATGCCCTTTTCACGGATCTTAATAATGACAGTAATAATGTGCATGCAGGCCCATCCTAGACGCCGTACTCGCCTCATAACGCGACTTAAAACCATTCGACTAATGAGGCAAAGAGAAAAGTAAAAAAAAAATGTTCGAAGGTCGCTTTTCTTCATGGCCGGGAAGGGATCTTTGAGTGGTGCGAGGAGAACTTAGGGGCGAGATGGCAATTCAACTTTTAAACTTATTGAGAGAGTCTGGAAACTTGTCTGATTTGAGAGAGAGAGAGAGAGAGAGAGAGAGAGAGAGAGAGAGAGAGAGAGAGAGAGAGAGAGAGAGAGAGAGAGAGAGAGAGAGAGAGAGAGAGAGAGAGAGAGAGAGAGAGAGAGAGAGAGAGAGAGAGAGAGAGAGAGAGAGAGAGAGAGAGAGAGAGAGAGAGAGAGAGAGAGAGAGAGAGAGAGAGAGAGAGAGAGAGAGAGAAGGAAAACTATTAATAATCAGAGGTGTATGTAGGTATGCATGTGTGTGTGTGTGTGTGTGTGTGTGTGTGTGTGTGTGTGTGTGTGTGTGTGTGTGTGTGTGCGTGTGCATTTTTCACATCTATAAAAGTGCGCAGCATACAAAATAAGTGGAGAATAAATAGGCCTACATTATTATCACGATTCTCTCTCTCTCTCTCTCTCTCTCTCTCTCTCTCTCTCTCTCTCTCAGATTTACCTCACTCCGCCAACTCCTCCTTTAAAACTTCCCGAAGCTCTCAATTCCGTGATCCAAATACTGAAGAAGACCAATGAGGCTTCACCTAATTCCCTGATGATCACTTTTTCCTAAACCTTCCTCCTCCTCCTCCTCCTCCTCCTCCTCCTCTTCTTGTGCCCTGCTTACTCAGTACCTCCGGGGATTGATACCGCCGGGGAAAGAAAAAAATGGAGAGGGAAAAAAAAGAGAGAAGGATCAGAGGAGGGAGAGATGGGTGTTTGAGAAAAAAAAATAGAAAAAAAAGAAAGAAAATAGGGAGAAAAGGGGAGAGGGATTAGAGAAGGGAGAGACAAGTGTGGGGGGAGGAAAGAAAAGAAAGATTGATGAAGAAAGAATATAAAAAATGGAAGAGGGATCAGAGGAGGGAGGGATAAATGTGAGAAAGAAGAAAGGTAAAAAAAAAAAAAGAGAAAAAAGGAAAAGATACAGAAACAGACAGACAGACACACACGTTTCCAAAGCCAAGCGGATCTTCTACAACGCTGTGATTTTACGCCACAACACTATTTTTACACGTAGTTTATCATGTGTGAAATTACAGATCCCGCGGTAGTCCTCAACAAACCTTCCCAGAACTGATCATTAGCGGAGAGTACAGCGGTCTATAAGCCTTGAGGTGACCCTGACGTGGACACAGAGGCCACAACCCCTTCTTCTTCTTTCTTCTTCTTAGTAGGTTTACCCCCTAAAAAGGGGGAACGAGCAGCCGACTGGTCGACTTGACCACAGAGGGGTGGCCCTAAGCGAGATGACCCTATATCCAGGGCGCCTCCTGCCTGGTCTGGCCACCCGCGAGAAGCCTGAGGAGTGCCCTTTTTCTTCTTTCTTCTTGGGGCTTTAGGGCTTCACTACCGGGATAAAGATAGGGGCAAGCTTACGAAAAGAAAAAGAACCTCCGAGGAAGCTGGCAGAAGGCTGCCCGCCTCTTCTGCTTGAGGAGTGCTGGGGCCTCCCACTTCTTCTTCTTTCTTCTTGTTCTCAGATACGGGGTAGAAAGAAAAATGAGATAGACGGGAAAGAAGGATTAAAAATGGAGGAGATGGGAGGAGAAAGTAGAAAGAGAGAGAGAGAGAGAGAGAGAGAGAGAGAGAGAGAGAGAGAGAGAGAGAGAGAGAGAGAGAGAGAGAGAGAGAGAGAGAGAGAGAGAGAGAGAGAGAGAGAGAGAGAGAGAGAGAGAGAGAGAGAGAGAGAGAGAGAGAGAGAGAGAGAGAATTACAAAACATACCGCTTTTACTCTTCTTTCTCCTTCTCAGAAAAAATAAATAAAAGGGGAGAGGAATTAGAGAAGGGAGAGAAAGAGTTGAGTGTTGCAGCGTGTGGTCACAAGGTGCAGGCAGTGTCCTGTCTACACTTACTACCTATAGCCTGCCTGTTGCTTGCTGCTCGGCCCCAATTTGTTTGTGGCGCAGGCAAGTGATTTAGTGTGGCGCCATTCTTGTTTGTCTTGTGCTGTACCCCGGAGCTCAACTTGACCCTATTGAGAGACTTTCGTTGGAGTACGGGTTGCTGGGCGGTCGTCAGGACAGCATGTGGGTAGTCTTCGGGCACTGGGCGGGGTCTGAACATTGTCAACTTGTAACGCGACCGGGACGTAAGATTTGCTTTTGTTGATAATGCATTGGTCGTATTAAACCTTCACCTGTTTATTTTCCCATGATAGTATTTGCTAGGTAGTGAAAATTATACAGGACCGGTTTCCAGATAACTTTATGGGACGTATTCTTAAACATTTCGGCGCCCTAGCACACATATTTGATAAGACTTTCGTAGGAGTTGTGGGCATTTCCAGGGGTAGTTTTATGACCCAGGTGGTAGTTTGACACTTTCTCTGTACCATGAACGTAAAGAAACACTCATGAAAACCCGATTAATCTTCTTTTCGGCCTTTGGAAATAGTTGATGTGGAAGGCCGGGGCGTCAAAAAATACCAACCTACGGATAGCCCTGCATTGGGAGCGAATTTTCTGTATTGATGTCGCCATTATCGTCATTGCAATTAGTGTTCACACCATTATCGTCAATGTAATTAGTGTCCATACCATTATTATCATTGACTTTCCCCTAATTATCTAATGCGGTGGACTTAATTAATCGGATTAATATCATCCCTCTCTCAACGTCAAAATACATGAGTGATTAAAAAGTGTTTGAGCTTTTTATCTGCGTATATGCTGAATTTTCTTTTCCTTTTTTTTTCTTATTATACTTTTCCCATTTTTTCTTTATTTAACAATGTTTTCTTTCATCCTTGTTTCCTTCTTTTTATTTTTTTCACTCGCAAGACTTATCGCTATAATCTTATTTTTACCATACGATATATACACCTTCATCCATCTCTCTCTCTCTCTCTCTCTCTCTCTCTCTCTCTCTCGCACACACACACACACACACACACACACACACACTCCCGCAGATCAGACAAAGAGAAACCAAAGCATAAAAATTGAACGGAAAAAGAGAGAAAAAAAGAAAAACGGATAGAGATGAAGCCATAAAGTTTACCATGATGAATCGACGCGCCTGTTAAAGAGATAAGGCAGGAAATGGACGCGGAATGGAACGGATAAAGGAGGAAAAGTGTTATCTTTACGTATGTCGAAGGGAAGACCAATGATAAATGTACAGAGAAGTAAATGAAGAAAAGGATAAAAATGTAACAGAAGAGAGAAAGAGGTTGACAGATAGACAGACAGAAAGACAGATAAATAGACAGATAGATAGGGAGAGAGAGACAGAGAAAAAAAGGAAAAAGAAATGGAAAATAATTAAAAAGACGGAGAAGGAAAGGAGATAGAAAAGGAAAAATAGAAAGAAAAAGATGGATAGAAAGGAAAAAAGAAAGGAGCAGCAGTATGAAGAAGGAGGAGGAGGAAGAGGAGGAAGAGGAGGAGGAAAAGAAGGAGGAAGAGGAAGAGGAAGGAGCAGGAGGCGAGGGAAAAGTTGAAGATGGATGAGGAAGGGGAAGAAGAGGAGCACCAGAAAGAAGAAGGAAAAGGACGAGGAGGAGGAGGAGGAGGAGGAGGATGGGAAGAGGCACCGTGTACCCGCTGAGGCCCGGGGAGGCAGGCAGCGAGGCGTGACGAGGGGAAGGAATATATTTACTTGTGGACGTAACCAGAGGAACACCAGCGAGTACCTTCAGTCTGGGATACGTGGACATTTGCCTCTTCTGCCTTACAGTATATATACGTATATATACGTAATATTACTTGAGACTGAAGTATTCCCAGACGCAGAAACCGTGTCTAAGGGCCGCTTTCACAGTCACGTTTGTTTGTGCTGATCGTTACCTATGAGCGGCGATCGCCGCTACCAACAAGAAAGCCGCTTTCACAGTCGCCTTTCGCGGCGCTGTTTGTTTGCATCAGTACCAGAGATTGGAACCTCTGGTAACGGAGCTCTGGTGGCCGCGGGGTTCCCCAGTGGAGCTTACCAATGACATTAATTAGTAAATAGTACAAAATCTTGCCCTCAAGTGGTTATACTATTTCTTTAAATGGATGTAAAAAAATATTACACTATACAGCAACACGTTGCACGGCTTCAATGGTAATATGAGAAAACAATTAAAAGACTTTGAATGACATGAACACATTTCACCTGCTGACAGTAAACGTCCTGCTGAAAACATTATTTCAGTTTTATTGACTGAATGTTTATTGTTGCAAAATGCACAATAAAGGAGAAGGGAGGACTTTAATACATGTCACCATTATTCACTTGTTATGCCTTCTTGGTCAAACTCTCGTATTATTCTAGATAGCCTCATATATATGTATATGCATAAGGCATACATATAACGAAATCAGCCATGTTATGTAATGAATAAATGTGAAGCCTGCTAAATAAGTGTGAATAATGAACAAATGTAATGAATATATACAGGTGAAGAGACTCTCTTGCAGACATCTGCTAAATTTTAGAACTTTAATGCTTGTCACCATTATTAAATAAATGCTCACCTAATATCCCTCGGAAATATTAGGCTATCAGCAGATTTGAGCGGTGTATTACAGCGACACACTCCACATTTTTTCATCATATCTATTCTTCTCAGTTATTCTTTATATTTATTCTTCACGTTTACTCTTTGTACGTCTATTTTTCACATTACTCCTTCATAATCCCCCGCTCAGCTGATGTAACGTTGACATTTCCCGCCGCTCCGGCACACCAACACTGCAGAATCACGCGCCTTCGTCTTGTCATGATTGTCACCACGCTGGTAGTCGCCGATACCACGAAAACAGAGACTGTGAAAGCGGATCGAGGCGATGGTAACGGCTGCTGCCAGGATGGTAGGGCCTTTGGGTAGGGTGCGTACGGTACCAGACGACTGTGGAAGCGGCCCTAAGTATCACGGCTCATAAAACATGGGAATAGTAACACAACCTCTATAGACTTGTCAGTATATACCTTCAGAGTGTGGGATACGTGGATATTTGGGTCATGTTCTTAAACGTATCGGGCTCCCATTACGACTATTTCCCAAGGCCACAGACAAGATTACCCGGGATTTCTTGGGTGTTTTTCCAGTTCGAGATGCAGACGTCGTATAAAACCATCACCAGGTCACAAAACAGTCCATGAATAACAAGGTGAGAGGAGAGAAAAGACAGTTCTTAAAAGCATCGGGCTCCTATTATGACGATTCCCCAAGGCCACAGACAAGATTAGTCGGGTTCTCATGACTGTCTTCTCAAGTTCATGGTACAGATGCTTCGTCAGACTACCACCAGGGTCAAAACCATCCCTGGAAATGCCCACAACGCCTACGAAAGCCTTGTCAATTGTGTGCTTGGGTGCCGAAATGTTGAGGAATATGGGCTTCACCGTGCCCTTCCCACGTTCCTCTGCGTCTTCTCGCGGCCACATCACCCTTACGAAGCGCAGCCAGCATCGCCACGCGGCACATACTACACACGTCATTACTCTGTTCACCTTATATGTTCGTCACTCATTCTCCTATTCCTAATCCTCTCGGTCCCCAGGCACACAACTTTGACAAAGCTTTCGTAGAGTTGCAAGCATTTTGGGGGGTAGTTCTATGATCATGGTGGTAGTTTCACCCTTCTTCTGTACCATGAACCTAAGAAACACACATTTGACAAGGCTTTCGTAGAGCTGAAAGCATTTTCTGAGGTAGTTTTATGACCCTGGTGGTAGTTTGAGCCTTCTTCTGTACCATGAACCTAAGAAACACACATTTGACAAGGCTTTCGTAGAGCTGCAAGATTTTTGAGGGGTAGTTTTATGATCCTGGTGGTAGTTTGACCCTTCTTCTGTACCATGAAACTAAGAAACAAACATTTGACAAAATTTTCGTAGAGTTACAAGCATTTTCAGGGGTAGTTTTATGACCCTGGTGGTAGTATGACCCTTCTTCTGTACCATGAACCTAAGAAACACACATTTGACAAGGCTTTCGTAGAGCTGCAAGCATTTTCAGGGGTAGTTTTATGACCCTGGTGGTAGTATGACCCTTCTTCTGTACCATGAACCTAAGAAAACACTCAAGAGAACCCAATTGGTCCCCTTTTTGACCTTTGGAAATAGTTGACGTGAGAAGCGGAAGCGTCTGAGAATATCGGCCTCCGTTTCTCTTCACGGCCTCATCACACTCTCTTCCTCTGCCTTCGACGAGCCGCCAGCATCGCCGCGGAGCACAAACTACGCACGTCATCACTCTGCTCACCTTTTAATGGCCATCGCTCAGACCCAGACGCCTCCCGCTGCTGAGAACGCGACGACATGAACAAGCGCACATCCATTAAGGCGCCGGACGGGGATATTAAGCAAATGACGAAAGACAACCATTCCAGAGTGATAAAAGAGATGATGTCCGGCCTTGACGCATTACCAAACCAGCAGCATGGACTGTTGACGGACTCCCAGCATTCCTAGCGAGTGTGTGTGAGTTAGCAGGAACCCGGAAGCGGCGGTCCAACACTCGCCTCACTGCTCAGTATTACAAACCATTTAGGCATTAGCGACCAGAGAAGTCCATTGTAAAACGCTGCCCACCGCTGATGCCGAGAGTCCAAAGAGTGCAGAAAAGTGAAAGAAAGGAAATTGAAGTGTGGAAAGTGTAACAAATTTGAACCCACTGCGAATACGTAACTCCTCACCTATCATCTTTATATTAAATTAATGTGAACCTTAGAGGATTAGTAATGTTCCTGTGGTTTTAGTGGTTAATATACATTGATTGGAAGAGTAAGCAATATTAGATGCTTGTGTGAATATTTTTGTGTGTTTGTACTACTCATTACAGTTTGTACCTATTATAACACAATACAATCACCCCCCCCCCTCACCCCACCACCACCACATACACATACATAACGGGTTCTCATTAACTTTTCTCATTTATCCCTTAAAAATAATCCCGTCCAGCGATGCCCTCTGTCAACCTGGATACCTAGTTCTGTTCTCCTCGCTTCAAACAACTTACAGGATCCAGACCACGGACACTACACGTCTACCTCACTGCCAAACACACACCGAAACAGGCTGCAGAGAAACGAGGAACAAACGGAACACGGAACACTTCTCGACATTGCTCCCTTCAACAACGATACTAATAAAAAAGTGACAAATCCTATACGAGAAATGATTTAAGTCTTTGGTATTTGGAGCTCAGAAACTCGTGATGCCAAACTGTGGAACTGCATTAAAGAAAATCTTTGATGACGCTCTTCGATCTTAGACTGTGAACCCCATATCCCTCAGCATTTCGGCGTCCAAGCACACACAATTGACAAGGCCTTCGTATTAGAGTTGTGGGCATTTCCAGGGGTGGTTTTGAAACCTGGTGGTAGTCCGACAAAACATCCACCCAAGGCAATAAAAAGATCTGGATTAAATTTATCCTATACTGGTTCATCAGAGGCTGGCTGGGCCAACTTCAAAGGGTCTAAATCCTCTTGCCTTGAGTAAGTGCTTTGTCGGCGTTAAGATCAATCAGCCAACCTTCCTCTGATGAACCAGCACCTTGAACGAGTCCCAATATCCACTGCCATTAACTATACTAGAAGGGGTGTGGTCAGTGTTTGGATGGGTGACCTCTCTTTCGGCCACTCCTCTTAATTCTCTTTTATAGGAGCAGTGATTTACGGGCTTTTTTTCATTATTGTTTTCTCTTCTTTTTTTCTCTCTTTTTTTTTGCCCCTGAGCTATTTCCTTTGCTGTAAAAGAAAAATACAATATTCTCTCTGTTACATCACGGCCCTGAGTGTGTTTTGATGCACGTATTATTAATTCTCTTGTATCAGCCATCCTAGAAACCAACACACGTTCTAACCTAATATGATCCTGTTTTTCACTAACATCACTTTTTTTTGTCTCCTTCCTTTTTTTCTTTCTCATTCCTACTTTCACTTCTCGTTTCGCTTTCCTCAACTTCCTAGTCTCCCTTTCTCAGTTCCTCTCTCTTCTTGCTCTTCCCCATTACCTCTCTAATTAAGCAATGACATGTCACTATCACGAGTAAGCCATTCCAGCCATTCCAGTACCCTCATCGTATCCTAAACTTCCTATCGCGCTGAAAATTAAGCAGTGATGGGAGTACAAATTTCAGGCTGGATTTCTATTTAATACCCGACAATTACTGGAGTGATAATCAATGCACCGCGCGGGGAGGGAGGGAGGAAGCAATACCCGGCGAGGCTCAGTCAGGACGAGGCAACAACAGCAGCGAGCAGGGAGGGGCAGGAATCGGCGTCAGAGTGGTATAGGGAGTGTTGTGTAGCTAATATGTACGCAGTGTGCCGGTCAGTACGCACATAAAAATAAAAATATACTGTATACTTGGTAGAGGTGTAAAGAGTTTGAAATATTAGTAAATTAGAGGAAGAAAACATTATTCGAACGATATTTCAAGTTTTCAGTGTTGTTGTTGTTGTTGTTGTTGTTGATGTTGATGGTTTACGAGTATCAGCGGTATTGTTGTTCTTATTTTTATGTTTGTTTTCGGACGAGTATAAACTGTGGTGGGGGGTTGTTTTGCTTTCTTTTCAAATACAAACTGTGGTGGTAGTGTTCTTTTTATTTATTTCGTAGGAGTATAAACTGTGGGAATGTTTTTTTTTTTTTTTCGTAAGAGTATAAATTGTGGCGGTAGTGTTTTTTTATTTTATTTCGTAAGAGTATAAACTGATTTTTTTTTCGTAAAAGTATAAACTGTGGTGTTTTTTTTCCTAACGAGCACAAATTGAAAAGGAGCAGAAATATTGGCGAGAATACAAATAAAAACAACTTTATGCCCAGAGAATCGAAGAGACGAAGGAGTGGAACGCAAGATCTCAAACACATAACAAAAACAACAAAAAAAAGAAACAAATATACATACCCTCCATCATCACTCTTACCATAGCTTTCCTCTCCCTCCTATTCCTTCCTTTCCTACATCCTCATTCTCTTATTCTATTTTTCACTATCATTTTTTTCTCCCTTTTTTCTTTCCTATTCCTAATTTTCACTTCTCGTTTCGCTTTCCTCAACTTCCTATTCTCCCTTTCTCAGTTCCTCTCTCTCTTCTTACTCCTTCCTCTCCTTCCTGTTCCTTCCTTCCCTACTTCTTCATTCTCTTATTCAGTTTTTCCCTATCATCTTTTCTGTCTCCCTTTTTTCTTTCCCATTCCTAATTTTCACTTCTCATTTCGCTTTCCTCAACTTCTCCCTTTCTCAGTTCCTCTCTCTCTTCTTGCTCCTTTCTCTCCTCCTATTCCTTCCTTTCCTGCTTCTTCATTCTCTTATTCTATTTTTCCCTATCATCTTTTTTGTCTCCCTTTTTTTCCCATTCCAACTTTTCACTTCTCGTTTCGCTTTCCTCATCTTCTTATTCTTCCTTTCTAAGTTCCTCTCTTTCTTCTTACTCTGCCCCGTCATCTCTCTTCCGTCTCTCATTCCTTTTCTTTGTCTTCTTCCACTTTTCTTTCCCATACCTTCTTTTCAATTTTTGTTTCGCTTTCCTCAACTTCCTATTCTCCCTTTCTCAGTTCATCTCTCTCCTCTTACTTTTCAACAGCATCTCTTCCTGGTCTCCTTCCTTTTCTCTAACTCTCCTTCATTCCTCTTTAAAGTATGTCCATGACCGTAAGCGTGGGGATGAATACTTATAACTGCTTTCCTCCCCTTCAGTACGATCTATACATACACTTAGATCTTGTCCTTCACTAACAGACGGAGAGCACACACTGACATCTTTCCTCTCCTTCACTCGTCACCAGCGCAATGATCCATCGCTTCCTGGGTCTGTGTTGCATCCCATTGGCGGTGAATCACTCCCTTCCCGCAGGACTGGCAGCACACACTTCTGGATCTGGTCCTTTCGAGGCCATAAAGCAGAGTCGTCAGAAATGTGTTAGGGTGGGGTAGAGAAGGGAGAGAGAGAGAGAGAGAGAGAGAGAGAGAGAGAGAGAGAGAGAGAGAGAGAGAGAGAGAGAGAGAGAGAGAGAGAGAGAGAGAGAGAGAGAGAGAGAGAGAGAGAGAGAGAGAGAGAGAGAGAGAGAGGGGGGACATAGATAAAGGTAAAGAGACTGAAAGACATAGATAAATAAGCAAAAACACACACACACACACACACACACACACACACACACACACACACACACACACACACACGTCACACAGAGCCACCCGCACACACCCTCCCACCCCACCACACACAAAAAATAACTCATACGATATATAGTACACCATTTCTGTCACGTGCACCAGAATACCATATCAAGGCCAAGAAAGTCGATCTAAATAACATGAAAGCGTAAAAGAGAAAAATGAGATGTGAGAGGGACCGAGGCCATAGCTAACGATCCAGGGTCCACGCGAGATACCAGACGGAGAGAGACGGACCTACGCTCACCTACAGACCCTTCAGAGTTCATCACGAGTCGAAGAAGGAGTAGCCAGAAATGCCCCGTCTCCCCACCCCGGCCCCTGCGTAGCATTCTTGTTTTATGAGCTGCTGAATATTTAGTGGCGCAGGGAGTGTATACGTATGATATTCAGTGTGTGTGTGTGTGTGTGTGTGTGTGTGTGTGTGTGTGTGTGTGTGTGTGTCAGGAATTACCGAAGTAGCGCCATCGCCGAATTCTCTTCCTTAATAACCGCTGTCCTGTGCGTGTCTGAGGGAAACACACACACACACACACACACACACACACACACACACACACACACACACACACGCATGCACACACTAGCGGTATCTCTCTCTCTCTCTCTCTTCTTCTTCTTCAGTAAGGCCTTCAGCCTTAACAACCGCTTACAGACTCTTTATAGAGAGCTTGACATGGAGTTCTTCAACGCCTGGGACAATTTCTACGGACAAAGTGAGCTCTTCCACAGGGACGGAATACACCTGTCCCCCATCGGGGCAGCCAGATTCGGAAGGCTCCAAAACGACGCAGTACGTGTACCCGATCAAAAAAACGACTCTCAGCCACGCCCCTCCACCCCGCCCGTGTAAATAGACGCCATGCATCGCAACAAACCCGTAACCGTGATCCCGCAAGTACCACCACCACCTCTATTACCAAGCCTCTAGATAACTTAAAAATCCTATGTTTCAATGCGCGTAGCCTAAGAAACAAATTTGATGAACTGAGATGTCTTGCTCTAACAGAAAATTTTGACATAATTGCTATAACCGAAACATTTATCGACACCACAAATACTGATTTAAGTTCCGAATACAACATAGATGCCTACAGACTCTTCAACAAAGATTGTGTAAACCGTAGAGGCGGTGGCGTTGCCCTTTTTGTCAAAAACTATTTGGAACCCACTGACAAAACACCAAGAGACAGTAACGTTGAACATTTGTGCGTGCGAGTAAACATTTCAAAAGTCAACTTAAATATATCTGTCACCAACAGCCCTCCCGGGCAATCACTCGATGACGATCTTGGAATGTACGGCGTCTTAAGGCAGTCACTTAATAACAACGACTCACTGATATTAGGAGACTTTAACCTCCCCCATATCGACTGGGCGACACTGTCAGGTACAGAAGGCGAGTCACATAGAATGATCGAATTTTTAGAAGAAAATTATCTAAGCCAAATGGTTTCTGAACCAACTCGACAAAATAACATACTCAACCTTGTTATAACTACCCAAGATAACCTAGTCAGTAATGTCACGATAGGAGAACACCTCGGTTCTTGCGATCAAAAATTAGTGCGCGTCGACATTAGAGCTCAAACATCAGTGACTTAAAATAAAGTAAAGGTGCCCATTATCAAAAGAGCTAACTTCGTAGAAATCCTACGAAAACTAACAGAAATAAAATTATCAGATGACGGCAATGTAGAGGAAGCCTGGCTAAGCTTTGAAAATAATTTATTCACTCAGCAGAACACATTCGTCCCCTTGTGCGAGAAGCGAAGTAACACTAATAAAAGCCCACCTTGGTTTAATAGCGAAATTAAACACTCAGTCAAGGAAAGAAAATTGTTGTACAGGCTAAAGAAAGAACAAAGCACACCCGAAAGCATTAGACTTTATCATGATGCCAGGCGACGAGTAAAAAGATTAGTGCGTCAGGCAAAGCGTAGATATGAAGAAAATATTGCAGCCAATTGTAAAAATAATCCGAAATCCTTTTTCAGTTACAAAAACAACAGAAAGGCGATCAGAAGTGGAACTCGACATTTAACAAACAGCGACGGTGCCCTAGTGACTGACAGCCAACACATTGCAAACCTCTTAAACAATTACTTTTCCTCGGTGTTTAATACTAACAGTCCTCCTCCCACTACCACCAACACCAGTACTAATGTAAATCTCGAGCATGCATTGCCTAATTTTGAAATAACAACCGATAAAGTCCTTAAAGCTCTCCATTCACTTAAAACAAATAAAAGTCCCGGACCCGATAAAGTATATCCTATACTGCTTAAAGAAACAAAGAGCGAAATATTCTCCTCCCTCACTACCGTATTCAATATGTCCTTGCGACAAGGCATCGTCCTTCGGATTGGAAAAAGGCTAACGTGACACTGATTTTAAGAAAGGACACAAAAAAATACCAGGTAATTACAGACCCGTTAGTCTAACTTCAATTGTAGGTAAGCTACTTGAGAGCATAATTAGAGACAAATTGTGAGTTACCTCGAAAGCCACTCATTAATTGGGGATTCACAACATGGCTTCCGTAACAAAAGATCCTGCCTATCAAACCTATTGACCTTTTATAACGACCTATTCTCAGTTTATAACGTAACCAAATCATTGGACGTAGTCTATCTTGATTTACAGAAAGCGTTTGATAAAGTCCCACATCATAAATTACTGTATAAATTAAAGCAAATAGGTATTGACGGTCAAGTAAACCAATGGATCGCGAATTGGTTGCGCAACAGACAGCAAAGAGTGGTGATTGACGGATTTAACTCAGAGTGGGCGCCGGTCACTAGTGGCGTCCCTCAGGGCTCGGTTCTTGGCCCAGTGCTCTTCATTATTTACATCAATGATGTAGATGCTGGACTCAGTAATCGCATTAGCAAATTTGCAGACGACACAAAGATTGGTAACTCGGTTCTCACTGACGAAGACAGGCAAAGCCTCCAAGAGGATTTACACAAAATTTCAACTTGGTCGGATAGATGGGAGATGCCCTTTAACGTAGACAAATGCCAGGTCCTTCAAGTTGGAACAAAAAATAAGAAGTTCGATTACGAAATGGGCGGCGTTAAACTCACAAGCGTTCAATGCGTTAAAGACCTGGGGGTCAAGATCGCGTCAAACCTCAAATTCTCACATCAATGCATCGATGCAGCAAATAAAGCGAACAGAATGTTGGGCTTCATTAAAAGAAACTTTTTATTCAAGAATAAAAATGTAATACTCCCGCTCTACAATAGTTTAGTCAGACCCCACTTGGAATATGCGGTACAGTTTTGGTCTCCCCACTATGCAAAGGACATTGCTAAATTAAAAGGTGTTCAGCGTCGGGCAACAAAAATGATCCCTTCCTTGCGCAACAAATCCTACGAAGAAAGGCTTTCCACCCTTAACATGTTCTCTCTTGAGAAACGTCGCCTCCGAGGAAAACTGATCGAATGTTTTAAAATACTGAATGGTTTCACGAATGTAGACAGAACAAAATTGTTTATGATCGATGACACTTTGCGAACAAGGAACAATGGCATAAAACTCAAATGTAGACAAGTAAATTCAGATTGCATCAAATTTTTCTTCACCAACATTGTAGTGCGAGAATGGAATAAGCTCCCACATTCAGTGGTCCAGTGTGACACAATTGACTCCTTTAAAAACAAGCTCGATCGTCACTTCCACGAACTTAATATTAACTAAAGTAGAAATGCAACGTTTTGGAGCCATCTGATTAATGTAGTCACTTAGGTTTAAGGACAGACCACCTAGTCTGGACCATGGAGTCTGTGTGGTCTGATTTTCTATGTAAATCTATGTAAATCTCCAATATCTAACACACTTCCGATTCCCACGAAAATTCACACCGTTCTTTTCCTTCCCTTCCCTTCCTCTTGTCTTCTCTTCTCTTCCCTTCCCTTCCCTTCCCTTTTCTTCTTTTCTCTTCTCTTCTCTTCTCATTTCTTCCCTTCCCTTCCTTTCCCTTCCCTTTCTCTTC
Organism: Eriocheir sinensis; assembly: GCF_024679095.1. NCBI lineage: Eukaryota > Metazoa > Arthropoda > Malacostraca > Decapoda > Varunidae > Eriocheir > Eriocheir sinensis. The sequence goes on from NC_066552.1 coordinate 14,762,198, forward strand.
TCTTCTCTTCTCTTCTCTTCTCTTCTCTTCCCTTCCCTTCCCTTCTCTTCCTTTCCCCTCCCTTTCCTTTCCTTCCCATTCATTTCCTTCCCATCCCTTCCCTTCCCTTCCTCTCCTTTTCTCTCCCCTCCCTTCCCTTCCGTGTGTGTGTGTGTGTGTGTGTGTGTGTTAATGTAGTGTTTTTCTAAGCCTGTTTCCTTTTCTTTAGACTTCATTTCCTTCTCATTTAGACTCGCCGTGTTGCGTTCTTGTGAGATTCTTTTGGTGCGACTTTTTTTCCTTCGTTTGCGTCGTTTTGGAGCCTTCCGAATCTGGCTGCCCCGATGGGGGACAGGTGTATTCCGTCCCTGTGGAAGAGCTCACTTTGTCCGTAGAAATTGTCCCAGGCGTTGAAGAACTCCATGTCAAGCTCTCTATAAAGAGTCTGTAAGCGGTTGTTAAGGCTGAAGGCCTTACTGAAGAAGAAGAAGAGAGAGAGAGAGAGAGAGAGAGAGAGAGAGAGAGAGAGAGAGAGAGAGAGAGAGAGAGAGAGAGAGAGAGAGAGAGAGAGAGAGAGAGAGAGAGAGAGAGAGAGAGAGAGAGAGAGAGAGATACCGCTAGTGTGTGCATGTGTGTGTGTGTGTGTGTGTGTGTGTGTGTTTCCCTCAGACACGCACAGGACAGCGGTTATTAAGGAAGAGAATTCGGCGATGGCGCGACGTCGGTAATTCCTGACACCCACACACACACACACACACACACACACACACACACACTTCATATAATACGTATCCACTCCCTGCGCCACTAAATATTCCAGCAGCTCGCAAAACAAGAATGCTACGCCGCAGGGGCCGTGGTGGGAAGACGGGGCATTTCTGGCTACTCCTTCTTCGACTCGTGATGAACTCTGAAGGGTCTGTAGGTGAGCGTAGGTCCGTCTCTCTCCGTCCGGTATCTCGCGTGGACCCTGGATCGTTAGCTATGGCCTCGGTCCCTCTCACATCTCATTTTTCTTTTACGCTTTCATGTTATTTAGATCGACTTTCTGGCCTTGATATGGTATTCTGGTGCACGTGACAGAAATGGTGTACTATATAATATTATCGTATGAGTTATTTTGTGTGTGGTGGGGTGGAGGGTGTGGTGGGTGGCTGTGTGTGTGTGTGGGGGGAAGTGAGTGTGTGTGTGTGTGTGTGTGTGTGTGTGTGTGTGTGTGTGTTTGTTTTGCTTATTTATCTATGTCTTTCAGTCTCTTACTTTATCTATGTCCCTCTCTCTCTCTCTCTCTCTCTCTCTCTCTCTCTCTCTCTCTCTCTCTCTCTCTCTCTCTCTCCTCCCACTCTCCCTTCTCTACCCCACCCTAACACATTTCTGACGACTCTGCTTTATGGCCTCGAAAGGACCAGATCCAGAAGTGTGTGCTGCCAGTCCTGCGGGAAGGGAGTGATTCACCGCCAATGGGATGCAACACAGACCCAGGAAGCGATGGATCATTGCGCTGGTGACGAGTGAAGGAGAGGACAGATGTCAGTGTGCTCTCCGTCTGTTAGTGAAGGACAAGATCTAAGTGTATGTATAGATCGTACTGAAGGGAGGAAAGCAGTTATAAGTATTCATCCCCACGCTTACGGTCATGGACATACTTTAAAGAGGAATGAATGAGAGTTAGAGAAAAGGAAGGAGACCAGGAAGAGATGCTGTTGAAAAGTAAGAGGAGAGAGATGAACTGAGAAAGGGAGAATAGGAAGTTGAGGAAAGCGAAACAAAAATTGAAAAGAAGGTATGGAAAGAAAAGTGAAGGAGACAAAGAAAAGGACTGAGAGACGGAAGAGAGATGCCGGGGCAGAGTAAGAAGAAAGAGAGGAACTTAGAAAGGAAGAATAAGAAGATGAGGAAAGCGAAACGAGAAGTGAAAAGTTGGAATGGGAAAAAAAGGGAGTCAAAAAAGATGATAGGGAAAAATAGAATAAGAGAATGAAGAAGCAGGAAAGGAAGGAATAGGAGGAGAGAAAGGAGCAAGAAGAGAGAGAGGAACTGAGAAAGGGAGAAGTTGAGGAAAGCGAAACGGGAAGTGAAAAGTAGGAATGAGAAAGAAAAAAGGGAGACAAAAAAGATGATAGGGAAAAATAGAATAAGAGAATGAAGAAGTAGGAAAGGAAGGAATAGGAAGGAGAGGAAGGAGTAAGAAGAGAGAGAGGAACTGAGAAAGGGAGAATAGGAAGTTGAGGAAAGCGAAACGAGAAGTGAAAATTAGGATTGGGAAAGAAAAAAGGAAGGAGACTAAAAAGAGATGATAGGAAAAAATAGAATAAGAAAATGAGAAAGTAGGAGAAGAAGGAATAGGAAGGAGAGGAAAGCTATGGTAAGAGTGATGATGGAGGGTATGTATATTTGTTTTTTTTTGTTTCGTTTTTGTTATGTATTTGAGATCTTGCGTTCCACTCCTTCGTCTCCTCGATTCTCTGGGTATAAAGTTGAGTTTATTTGTACTCTCGCCAGTAATTCTGCTCATTTTCAGTTTGTGTTCGTTAGGAAAAAAAAACACCACAGTTTATACTCTTAGGAAAAAAAAATCCACAGTTTTTACTCTTACGAAATAGAAAAAAAGAACACTACCACCACAATTTATACTCTTACGAAAAAAAAAAAAAAAACCATTCCCACAGTTTATACTCCTACGAAATAAATAAAAAGAACACTACCACCACAGTTTGTATTTGAAAAGAAAGCAAAACAACCCCCCACCACAGTTTATACATACTCGTCCGAAAACAAACATAAAAATAAAAACAACAATACCGCTGATACTCGTAAACCATCAACATCAACAACAACAACAACAACAACAACACTGAAAACTTGAAATATCGTTCGAATAATGTTTTCTTCCTATAATTTACTAATATTTCAAACTCTTTACACCTCTACCAAGTATACAGTATATTTTTATTCTTATGTGCGTACTGACCGGCACACTGCGTACATATTAGCTACACAACACTCCCTATACCACTCTGACGCCGATTCCTGCCCCTCCCTGCTCGCTGCTGTTGTTGCCTCGTCCTGACTGAGCCTCCGGTATTGCTTCCTCCCTCCCTCCCGCGCGGTGCATTGATTATCACCCAGTAATTGTCGGGTATTAAATAGAAATCCAGCCTGAAATTTGTACTCCCATCACTGCTTAATTTTCAGCGCGATAGGAAGTTTAGGATACGATGAGGGTACTGGAATGGCTGGAATGGCTTACTCGTGATAGTGACATGTCATTGCTTAATTAGAGAGGTAATGGGGAAGAGCAAGAAGAGAGAGGAACTGAGAAAGGGAGACTAGGAAGTTGAGGAAAGCGAAACGAGAAGTGAAAGTAGGAATGAGAAAGAAAAAGGAAGGAGACAAAAAGTGATGTTAGTGAAAAACAGGATCATATTAGGTTATAACGTGTGTTGGTTTCTAGGATGGCTGATACAAGAGAATTAATAATACGTGCATCAAAACACACTCAGGGCCGTGATGTAACAGAGAGAATATTGTATTTTTCTTTTACAGCAAAGGAAATAGCTCAGGGGCAAAAAAAAGAGAGAAAAAAAGAAGAGAAACAATAATGAAAAAGCCCGTAAATCACTGTTCTATAAAAGAGAATTAAGAGGAGTGGCCGAAAGAGAGGTCACCCATCCAAACACTGACCACACCCCTTCTAGTATAGTTAATGGCAGTGGATATTGGGACTCGTTCAAGGTGCTGGTTCATCAGAGGAAGGTTGGCTGATTGATCTTAACGCCGACAAAGCACTTACTTAAGGCAAGAGGATTTAGACCTTGAAGTTGGCCCAGCCAGCCTCTGATGAACCAGTATAGGATAAATTTAATCCAGATCTTTATATTGCCTTGGGTGGATGTTTTGTCGGACTACCACCAGGTTTCTAAACCACCCCTGGAAATGCCCACAACTCTAATACGAAGGCCTTGTCAATTGTGTGTGCTTGGACGCCGAAATGCTGAGGGATATGGGGTTCACAGTCTAAGATCGAAGAGCGTCATCAAAGATTTTCTTTAATGCAGTTCCACAGTTTGGCATCACGAGTTTCTGAGCTCCAAATACCAAAGACTTAAATCATTTCTCGTATAGGATTTGTCACTTTTTTATTAGTATCGTTGTTGAAGGGAGCAATGTCGAGAAGTGTTCCGTGTTCCGTTTGTTCCTCGTTTCTCTGCAGCCTGTTTCGGTGTGTGTTTGGCAGTGAGGTAGACGTGTAGTGTCCGTGGTCTGGATCCTGTAAGTTGTTTGAAGCGAGGAGAACAGAACTAGGTATCCAGGTTGACAGAGGGGCATCGCTGGACGGGATTATTTTTAAGGGATAAATGAGAAAAGTTAATGAGAACCCTTTGTGTATGTGTATAAAGCACATTGTACTGACATTTCTGAAACATTTAATGACCATTTTTTGAAGGCTGGGGGGCTAGATCATGATATAGTAGGGGATGAATATATGACATATTTACACAACTCACCTAATTACTCGGTATACTTATCACCAGCTACACAGATATAAATTGAAAACTTTCTTAAGACATTAAAAGGTACATCATCTGGTTTTGATGAAATTTCTCCCTTGGTCGTAAGACAAACTGCCAGCATAATTTCCTTGCCATTAACACACATAGTTAACCTCACATTAAAGAAAGGAGTTTTTCCGGACGAACTTAAGAAAGCTAAAATTATTCCATTATTTAAGTCAGATAATAGAGATGATGTCAATAACTACAGACCTATATCAGTTCTTCCTGTGTTCAGTAAAGTCTTTGAATAAGTGATATGCACTCGTCTTGTAAATTTCATTGAGAAAAATAATTTATTTTCGAATTGTCAGCATGGTTTTAGAACAGGGCGCTCTACTGAGTCGGCCATATTTCAGTTTACCAATAATGTGTATAAATATCTGGAAAAGAAACATTATTTAGTTGGAATTTTTTTAGATCTTTCTAAGGCTTTTGATTCGCTATGTCATAAAATTCTTTTAAGTAAACTTAGTAATTTTGGGATTCGGGAGTCTTTAGAATTATTCAAAAATTATTTAACAAATCGATTTCAAGCTGTTTACTGTAATTCTAAATATTCTTCTTTCAAGCCTATCAGCAAGGGTGTACCGCAAGGATCTATCCTAGGACCTATACTTTTTCTCATCTATATTAATGATATTGTCAATGCTAGTAATAAATTTAAGTATACCATTTATGCTGACGACACTAATTTACTATTAGATGATAAAATATAAATAGTTTGCATATAAACATTAATAATGAGCTCAATTCAATTAATATGTGGCTTAAACATAATAAGTTAAGGTTAAATATCACTAAAACAAAATACATTATCTTTCAAACCGATCAGTCACTACTAACATGCCACCTATAACACTTGAAGGAAAAGTACTTGAACGAGTTTCTTATACTAAGTTTTTGGGCGTTTTCATAGATCAAAATATCAATTGGAAATACCAAATTAATTATGTTGCAAATAAACTATCTAGGATATGTGGCATACTGTATCGAATAAGAAATAGCCTTACACAAGAAGCACTAATCAGTATTTATTACATTACATTTTGTTACCTGCATCTCATTTATTGTGTATCTGTGTGGGTGTACGTGGTCTTCCTTTCTTAAAAATCTTCAGGTTTCTCAAAATAAGATATTTAGGTGTATGTTTTATATGAACAAGTTTGATTCCACACATAACGTATTTTCCACACATAGATTTCTTAATTTTAAAAACATTCATTGTTATTTTCTACTATTATTTATTTATAAAACCTCGCACTGATGCATGGAACTCATCCTTTTCAAGTTATTAATACATTGCATAATACGCAGGAACAATATAAACCTTATCTCCTCAGTTCAGGACAGTTCTTTTCAGAAATAGTATTTTATGCTCAGGACCTCAAGTTTGGAATTCTTTGCCAGTAGAAATAAAAATCTCCTTAATAGTAATAATTTCTCTATTTAAAAGTCAGTAAAACACACCTATTTGCAATCCAAAACAATCACGGTTAAAATTATAATTTATTCCTGAAACATGAACACAAATTTACATTATTAAATCTAATCAGTGAATTGCATAGTACTATTGTCCATATTATTTTTATTATTGTTATTATTATTATTATTATTATTATTATTATTGTTATTATTATTATTATTATTATTATTGCTATTATTATTATTATTGTTGATGCTGTTGTAGTTGTTATTATAGTTAACATTTTAGATATAACTATTATAACTTCATCTGGTTTTATAGTTAATGTTGTTATTTATTGTATATTTGTATTTAGCTTTATGGTTGGGAGCTATCTGCAACCTTTATAAAAATATTAATAGTGCAATGAAATAAATATACAGTCTGTCGGGAAGCTTCGGCTTGACAGGCTAGATTCGTTGCCAGAATTATAATTATATTTATATGTATATATCAATGTGTGTATATTATGGCAATAAACATTACTTACTTACTTACTTACTTACACACACACACACACACACACACACACACACACACACACACGCAAGGAGGATTAATGAAAGAAAAAAAAGAAAAAGAAAGACTAAAATAAAAAAGCAGACATCACGAAAGACAAAAGGAGAGAGAGAGAGAGAGAGAGAGAGAGAGAGAGAGAGAGAGAGAGAGAGAGAGAGAGAGAGAGAGAGAGAGAGAGAGAGAGAGAGAGAGAGAGATACGTAGACACAAAATAAAGCTAAATCATAGGGAATAGTTGACGTGAGTGAGCACGGAAGCGTCTGAGACTAGCGCCCTACGTAAGTCCATCGCTGTGACCTCTGAGCCTCGGGGGGATCAGCGCGCCTTAAACGCCCCGGGAAGGAGGGCGGCAAGGGACGTCCGGATTAGCTCGGCTCTCCTCGCCCTTGGTGCCTCTGTGAATGGTTCTCTTCATCAGGCCACACGCAGGGGAGGCGGAGCAGCTGCGTGAGTGCCTGTCTGCAGCGGCTATCTGGGATAGGCTAGGCCATGTTACGAAAGGTTAAGACAGGTTAGGTAAGGCTAGATTAGATCACGGCAAGATTAGGTTAGGTAATGTTAGGATAGATTAGGTCAGGTAATGTTAGGATAGATTAGGTCAGGTAAGGTTAGGATAGATTAGGTCAGGTAATGTTAGGATAGATTAGGTCAGGTAATGTTAGGATAGATTAGGTTAGGTAATGTTAGGATAGATTAGGTTAGGTAATGTTAGGATAGATTAGGTCAGGTAGTGTTAGGATAGATTAGGTCAGGTAATGTTAGGATAGATGAGTTCAGGTAATGTTAGGCTAGATTAGGTCAGGTAATGTTAGGATAGATTAGGTCAGGTAATGTTAGGATAGATTAGGTTAGGTAATGTTATGATAGATTAGGTCAGTGTTAGGATAGTTTAGGTTAGGTACTGTTAGGATAGATTAGGTCAGGTAATGTTAGGATAGATTAGGTCAGGTAATGTTAGGATAGATTAGGTCAGGTAATGTTAGGATAGATTAGGTCAGGTAATGTTAGGATAGATTAGGTCAGGTAATGATAGGATAGATTAGGTCAGTAATGTTAGGATAGATTAGGTCAGGTAGTGTTAGGACAGATTAGGTCAGGTAATGTTAGGATAGATTAGGTCTGTAATGTTAGGATAGATTAGGTCAGGAAAAGTTAGGATAGATTGTCAGGTAATGCTAGGATAGATTAGGTTAGGTAATGTTAGGACAGATTAGGTCAGGTAATGTTAGGATAGATTAGGTCAGGTAAGGTTAGGATAGATTAAGTCAGGTAAAGTTAGGATAGATTAGGTTAGGTAATGTTAGGATATATTAGGTCAGGTAATGTTAGGATAGATTAGGTCAGGTAAGGTTAGGATAGATTAGGTTAGGTACGGTTAGAATAGATTAGGTCAGGTAATGTTAGGATAGATTAGGTCAGGTAAGGGTAGATTAGGTTAGGAAATCTTAGGGTAGGTTAGTTAGGATGGGTTAGGGTTACGATGGGTTAGGTAAGGTTAAGTAAGGTAGATTATTTTAGGTTAGATTAGGTTAGGAAAGATGGCGCCACTATAAACACTGCCTGCGCCAGAACGGGCTGGGCTGACCATCAGGCCCCACCTGGAAGAAGCCTGGGTCGACCATCAGGCCCCACCAGGAAGATGCCTACAGGCGCAACAGGCAGTAAAAAAAAAAAAAAAAAGACGAGGTTAGGATGGGTTAGGTCATATCAGTTTAGGTAATGGAAGGTAAAGTAAGGTTGGTTTAGTTTAGATAAGGTTAGATAAAGGTTAGGTACGGTTAGGTTATGCTGTGTAAGGTAAAGTAAGGTAAGGTAAGGTAAGGTAAAGTAAGGCAAGATTGGGTAACATTACATAAGATTAGATTAGCTTAGGTTAGGTAGGGATAAGATTAGGTTAGATTAGGTTAGGATAGGTCAGGTAAGGTTGGGTTACATTAGGTTAGGATAGGATACTAGGTTAAAAATAACTTCGGTAAGATTAGGTTTGGCTACGTCTGCCCCCGAGAGGACTCCAACCCTGGCCCGCACAAAGCCGTAGGTGAACGTAATGGCCGTGGGTGGAGGATGGAAAGAGCGAGCGGACAGTAACTAGATCCGCTGGGAGAACGTGTCTGGCGTGGCGGCGGGGATGGCGGAACACATTTATTTTTTTCTTCTTTTTTTCCTCTTGGCAATTATTGAAACACATCTTAGCGAATTTATCGAGAAAGAACTATCAGACACGTCCTTTGTTTCTTCCCCTGGTCTCTACTTTTGCTATACGGTAAAAGAGACGCCGTAAGATCCGAAACAGAGCAGAAAGACAAGTAAAAAAGGCCCCTCAATGACGCCACCTCTGATACAAAAGGGACGGAGCCACGGAGGCCAAAAAAGGAGATGATCAGCCTCATAAAATTAAGTGTCCTTCTCCTTCCTTCCTACTAGAATATATATGCATACACTTTCCCAAATGCAAATGTGATATAAAGAAAGGAGCGATTAGTCTGGTTTGTAGTCCCTTCCCCTTCAGCCCTTCTACTGAAATATATCTGCATACATGTTCCCGATAGTAAAATTGAGTAAGATGTAACGCACGGAACAATTAGTGTGGTATGCAGCCCTCTCCCTTCTCCCTCCTCCCTCCCTACCGATACATATCTGCACACATTCCCATAAAAAAAATGTGTTTAAGACAGAACGTAAGGAACAATTAGGGTGGTAATTTTTTTTTGTCCCTCCCCTTCCCCTTCTGTTTCTTCCCTTCCTCGCCCTTCCTACTCTTTTTTACAACAAAGGAAGCAGCTCAAGGGCAAAAAACAAATGACAACAAAAAAGCTTTCTAATCAGAGCTCCTAAAGAGCTACAGTGGCCAAAAGAGACATAGATAGAGCTCTTAAACAGATAGATACATTGATAGATAGACAGGTATATATAGATAATTCAATACTTTTACCAGCATGACAACGTGCCGCCTCTCAGCACAGCCTCGCCTCGCCTCCCTCACTACCTACACATCCACACACCTTGCCGATAACACCACAAGAAGCCTTCCTCAGCACAGCCTGCCTGCCTCTCTCACTACCCACACATCCACACACCTTCCCAATAACACAACAAGCCGTCCTTCCTCAGCACAGCCTCGCCTCTCCCCTCACCACTACACATCCACACACCTTCCCACACACAATAAGCCGCCCTTCCTCAGCACAGCCTCGCCTCGCCTCCCTCACTACCTACACATCCACACACCTTCCCAATAACACCACAAGCTGCCCTTCCTTAGCACAGCCTCGCCTCCCTCACTACCTACACATCCACACACCTTCCCAATAACACCACAAGCCGCCCTTCCCAGCACAGCCTCGCCTCGCCTCCTCACTACCTACACTTCCACACACCTTCCCAATAACACCACAAGCCGCCCTTCCTCAGCACAGCCTCGCCCTGCCTCCCTCCCACCTACACATCCACACACCTTCCCAATAAGACAACGAGACGCCCTTCCTCAGACCTGTCCCATTAAGTCCTGCTGGCCGTGTGTCTTCCCGTCAGCCGCCTGCCCGCCGCCGCCTCCCTTGCATGCTAGGACCTCACCCAGACACCTGACGAGCCAGCCGTCCACAACAACGTTTAAAGACGCTTCCCTTCACTCCTCGCCCACTCCACCTGCACCCCACTCAGCTATACCACCTGTCCCTCTCTTAGCCAAGCACAACTCATTCCCTTACATTTCCCGATTAAATATGAAATGAGGAGCACCAATATTTAAAGCAGGTATTCACTCCACTCCTAGACTACTCCATGTCCGTCTTCTGTCTGACCACCCATATCCACCCCAACAACTACTCCACCAGACTATATCGCCCCCTTCCCCTACAAGCACCCAAACTCATTCACACGACATTCATTACAGTCCCGACTAAATAGGGAAATGACGAACTTAACTTCAGCCATTCCCCTGACAACTCCACATCCGCCATACCACTCCATCACACTATAACACCTGATACCTATTAGTCAAGCACTACAACTAATTCCCGCCGCATTCATTACATTACCTGACTATATCATTAAATAAGGAACACCAACAATCAACGTCTCCTGCCTCTCTACCATCCACCACTGAAAATATCCTTAACCCATCCTTTCCATAACCTCTGGAACCGAGGTGACGGAGATGAACACCGCCGCCACGCGCAGCTATAGCATATACCTCCCCAACTTTACCTTTTCCAATCCCTCCTATTCACTGTCCATCCATGGGGTCCCTTTCTCCCACTACCATCACTACCACCACTACTACTACTACTACTACTACTACTACTACTACTACTACTACCACTACCACTGTCACTACTATACATGACCACACCAAACCTTCAAGTTATTGTCCCCCAAATTCTGTTTATGGGTCCTTACTTCTCCCACCACCACCACCACCTCCAGCAACTATGAATATTGACGACAGTGTTCCTCTTGGGGTTCCTGGTGGCGTGGGAGGAGCTCAGCCCTGCTCGCCCTGTCCTGCCATGCGGATAACTGACGGCTGTGAGGAGGACGAGAGGAAGAGAGAGAGGGAGAGGAGGAAGAGGACGGAAAAGAATGGATGAGGAGGGGAGGATGAGAGAGAGAGAGAGAGAGAGAGAGAGAGAGAGAGAGAGAGAGAGAGAGAGAGAGAGAGAGAGAGAGAGAGAGAGAGAGAGAGAGAGAGAGAGAGAGAGAGAGACACACACACACACACACACACAGACACACACAAACACAGTACCTCCCACAACCACCACCACTGAAGTCAAACAAAGGGAAGAATGAAAACAGGAAATACTGAACACCTAAGCGCCTCAAACCACGACGGAGGTAGAAATGAGAGACTGGTGAAGAGGAACGGTGATCATGAAGAGGAGAGAAGAGAGAAGAGGAGGAGAAGAGGAAAAGGAACGGGATTTGACGAAGAGGAGGAGGAGGAGGAGGAAGAGGTAAAAAGGAGACGAAGAGGAAGTGGCAAAGAAAAGGAGATGGGGAAGAGGAGGGAAGGAAGAAGAGGTGGCGAAGAGGAGGAGGCGAGGAAGAGAGGAGGAGGCGAGGAAGAAGAGGGCGAAGAGGAGGAGGCGAGGAAGAAGGGAGGCGGAAGAGGAGGAGGCGAGGAAGAAGAGGAGGCGAAGAGGAGGAGGAGGAGGAAGAGGAGGAGGAAGAAGAGGTGGCGAGGAAGAGGAGGAGGCGAGGAAGGAGGAAGAAGAGGAGGAAGAGGAGGAGGCGAGGAAGAGGAGGCGAGGAGGAAGAGGTGAGGAAGAAGAGGTGAGGGAAGAGGAAGAGGTGAGGAAGAAGAGGGAGGAAGAAGAGGGAAGAGGAGGGAGGAAGAAGAGGGGACGAAGAGAAGGAGGCAAGGAAGAAGAGGTGACGAAGAGGAGGCGAGGAAGAAGAGGTGAAGAGGAGGAGGAAGAAGAGGTGGCGAAGAGGAGGAGGCGAGGAAGAAGAGGTGACGAAGAGGAAGAGGCGAGGAAGAAGAGGTGAAGAGGAGAAGGTGAGGAAGAAGAGGAGGCGAAGAGGAGAGGAAGGAGGAAGAGGGGTGGAGGAGGAGGAGGAGGCGGAGGAAGAAGAGGTATGGAGGAGGAGGCGATAAAGAAGAGGAGGCAGAGGAGAAGAGGCGAGGAGGCAAGGAAGAAGAGGTGGCGAAGAAGGAGGTGAGGAAGAAGAAGAAGAGGTGGCAGAGGAGGAGGCGAGGAAGAAGAAGTGGCAAGAGGAGGAGAAGAGGAAGAAGAGGTGGCGAAAAGGAGGAGGTGAGGAAGAAGAGGTGACGAAGAGAGGAGGAGGAGGGCAGAATGTCTTGTCTTATCTTTGCTCATTTGCTGACTAAGAACAAGTTAGATTTTTACGATCATCTCATCTTCAAGCGTAACTATATTGATTTTCAGCGTCGTTTATATGCATTAACGAAAAGTAAAATTTATGGTTATGTGACTGTGAGCAGTTAACGAAGATATGATGTATGACACAGGTAATAGAAGAAACCGTTGCAAGAAACGTAGCAGAAAGGTAATGGTATGCTTAGTAGGAAGAATGTGGCAATATTCACGCTAAAGGTAACAGTAACGTAGCAAAAACACACACACAAAAAAAAACGCAATGATCTACTTGACCTACTCCTTTGTGATTGTATTTCTTCCTTTACGAGATAAAAAAGCAAGTTTTTTTTTACACTTCATTGTCTTCGCATGCTCAAGGATATGAGTGTGGGAAGGTTTAATCCCAGCAAAATTTTTCCACTCCGCCCGGGAATCGAACCCGGTCTCTCTCTCGGTTATGAGCCGAGTGTGCTAACCGCTGCACCACGAAGCCCCCCCCCCCCCCGATTATCAGAAAGGTTGTGGGAATATGCACATTAAAGGTACCAATACATAGCATTGGCGTAATGGGATGTAGTAAAAGGGTTCTTAAAAGGTGATGGGGACGTGGTAACTAGGTAGTAGAAACGTACATATGATCCACAGAACGTTGCAATTTTATTATTATTATTATTATTATTATTATTATTATTATCATGTATGCCATGTGTGTGTACTATAACTTGTTTGAATTATCCCGCTCATCCAGAATTAAGATGCATTTTAACAATGTTATTATTATATATTATTATTATTATTATTATTATTATTATTATTATTATTATTATTATTATTATCATGTATGCCATATGTGTGTACTATAACTTGTCTGAATCCCTCTCATCCAGAATTAAGATGCATTTTAACAGTGTTATTATTATTATTATTATTATTATTATTATTATTATTATTATTATTATTATTATTATTATTATTATCATGTATGCCATATGTGTGTACTATAACTTGTCTGAATCCCTCTCATCCAGAATTAAGATGTATTTTTAGAGTGTTATTATTATTATTATTATTATTATTATTATTATTATTATTATTATTATTATTATTATTATTATTATTATCATGTATGCCATATGTGTGTACTATAACTTGTCTGAATCCCTCTCATCCAGAAATAAAGATGTATTTTTAGAGTGTTATTATTATTATTATTATTATTATTATTATTATTATTATTATTATTATTATTATTATTATCATGTATGCCATATGTGTGTACTATAACTTGTCTGAATCCCTCTCATCCAGAATTAAGATGTATTTTTAGAGTGTAATTCAAAATTTATTGTGTTCATGTAATGGTTTAACTATTCAGACTGGATTAAGTTTGGATTTAACACAAACGAAAAATAATCGTCCTGCATTAAGCTAATATAAGATTTTGGCATGTTAGTTTCTCACTAGATATCAATAAAAATCATAAAATCCCACTAATTTTAACTATTCCTTATATAAAGACTATCGCGGTGGTAGTTTAATTCTCTATCTTGACGCTCGGAAAAACGCGGGAAAGGGGGGAGGGGATGCAGATGTATCTCGCCGAATACCGTTCCACAGCTTTCACAGAGTTTTTCTGCATTGTTAACTCGTGGTGAAGAACACTCATGGACGGAAGGAGAGATGTGAAACGTCTCCCACAATGTTTAAACAAAGAGTCATCTCCACGGCGGTCACTGTCGACGCACGACCGACACGATCCACTAAACGACTTTCGTCTCCCACACTGTTTACACAAAGCATTGCTTCTCATTCTCACGAGAAATGTACCATCATCCCGCAACAGAGACGAGTCAACACCGTGACGTTAAGCCATTCCCCACCAGGATTCAGCTTTGTTCACCTAACGCGGGAGAGTGGGAGATACCTAACACATCTGCTAGAGGAGGGTGGGGGTGGGGTGGGGGGGGGGGGTGAAGGGCGGAAGCAGGTGTGTAGCGAATTTTACGTAACGACTTTCCCATCATCGCCATCTTCCATAGTATATTTTCAACTGTGACTCCCCGTCATTCATATAATTTCTCTTTCTTCCTTTCTCTTTGTCCTTTTTCATCTTCGTCTCTCTCTCTCTCTCTCTCTCTCTCTCTCTCTCTCTCTCTCTCTCTCTCTCTCTCTCTCTCTCTCTCTCTCTCTCTCTCTCTCTCTCTCTCTCTCTCTTTCTCTCTCTCTCTCTCTCTCTCTCTCTCTCTCTCTCTCTCTCTCTCTCTCTCTCTCTCTCTCTCTCTCTCTCTCTCTCTCTCTCTTTCTCTCTCTCTCTCTCTCTCTCTCTCTTTCTCCTCTTTTCTCTCTCTTTTCTTAACATAACTTAGTGTTTTTTGTGTACTTAACGTATATGCTTAACCTCAAACTATGTTTAACATGTGTGCGGTTACTTATACATCATCTTCCCCAAAATAAAAAGATACAGGTACTATACTTTCTTTCTCAAAGACAGAGTTTTAATGTATACAACATAACTTTGTGTACTTGATTAATCTCAAACTCTTATTTACCGTGTGTGTGTGTGTGTGTGTGTGTGTGTGTGTGTGTATGCAAAGCAAACAGGTAACAAAGGCGTAACTGTTAAGTATAGCATCTCAGCATGGCGTCACTACTTCACCCTACACGCTCCCTCTTAGACAGAACGAGGCATGGCGCAGCCCATGTCTCGCCGCTCCCGGACTCGTCACCTCCCACCAACCGCACCATAGCACATCCCTCGCTCCCTCCCCATAGCATGTCACTGCTGATCCTCTCTGTCCCGCCCCACCCTTGCCCCGCCAAAACAAGCCGCTATGACATAGGATACTACGGAAGTCTTTCCGCCTCCGCCCCACGCCCTTGCCCCGCCAAAACAAGCAGCTATGACAGCCGCCACTACGGCTGTTTTCCGCCCGCGCCCCACGCCCCATTGCCCTGCCAAAACAAGCCGCTATGGCGCAGGATACTACGGATGTCCTTCCGCCCCCACCCCCGTGTTTTTCCGCCCCGCCCCACGCTCCCTTGCCCCGCCAAAACAAGCCGGTATGGCGCAGGATACTACGGATGTCCTTCCGCCCCCCGCCCCACGTGTTTTTTCCGCCCCGCCCCACGCTCCATTGCCCCGGAAAAACAAGCCGGTATGGCGCAGGATACTCCCGATGTCCTTCCGCCCCCCCCCCCACGTGTTTTCCGCCCCGCCCCACGCTCCCTTGCCCCGCCAAAACAAGCCGATATAATAGCCTGCCACTACGGCTGATTATTCCGCCCCGCCCCACGCGCCATTGCCCCGGAAAAACAAGCCAGTATGGCAATATTATAACTACTAAGGTACTTCTCCATTCACAGAGGCCACTTTTCTCAACTATCTTTGACAGGTCTCCCATTCACATTGTTTCACTCTGCTCCAGTGTCATCATATGCTTTTCCTCTCTGTATATTTCCTTTTTCCAAAGAGGATTGTCTTGAATTTCCAGTGTTATATTAATTTGGCCCACCGGTGTTCACTCATTTCCTCTCTTTGAAACTAGGCTTCCCCTTTGTTAACCTTTCTCAGAAGCTCCACCCCATTTCCCCTGAGCACGTGAACACTATCATGCCAACTGGTCTTGAATGACTTCTAATCTCCCGACATCTTCAGTGTTAGTCCTGCTGACCCATACAAGATAGCTGTGGGGTTACTACTTTCCCCGTCCAAAGGCAACTTCCATATTCATACTGGCTAATTTCCCTTCTCTACCACTGATGTTAACACCCGTCATTTTCCTTACCTTGGCTTCATTCAGTTTTCTTTGTGCTTTCTCCTATGGCCTCCTTGCTTATCTCAAATGCTAAATAACCATGTGTTTCTATTACCTCTAAGATATTGTTTCCCAGCACCTGCTGTCCTACTGCTGGTGTGAATTTCCATTATTATGTTTAAAGATAAGTTTCCATTCCATACCAAAGTCATTTAGGATCAGGCAAAATCCTTCCACTAATACTACATCATCTGCATAACCCAGGCAAAGCAATACAACTTCTGATGTGTGGGGCTTTATTACTTTTGCCTATATCCACATATACACTTGGAGGAGGGGGAATGATTATGAGCAGAAAGGATTGATTGATTATGTGGCAGTAGATGGAAGACTGAGAAAGGATATCTGTGACGCGAAGGTAGTAAGCGGGATGTTCGATGGCTCTGACCATCTTGCAAAAGTGGGTGTTTGAAAAGAAAGGTGAAGTAAAAAAGGAAATACTGAAGATAGAAAAGTTACAGGAAAAAAGAAATAAAAGATGAGTATGAAATGGCAGAGGCCTTAAGTGAAAAATGGGAAAGTGTGAAAGATAGTACAGATACTGAAAAAGTTTTTGGAACATTTAAAGAAGTAGTGTTAACTACAACAAAAAAGTGTTAGGGATGAAAGTGGTGAGAGATGGAAAATGAAAAGGAAATTCATGGTGAACAGAAGAGATAAGGAGGATAGTAAAAGAGAAAAGGGAACTTTTTAAAGAAAACTTAAGAAAGAAATGTGGCTGAACAAGTAAAAAGGGAAAGGAAAAAGAAATATAGAGAATGCCAAATGAAATTAAAACTAGCAATAAAAGAAAGTAAGAAGAGAGTTGATGAAGACTTTGGAAAAAGACTAAGTGAAAAATATAAAGGGAACAGGAAATCATATTGGAAAGAAGTAAAAAACGAAAGAAAAGCATCACCCCAATAATATCTCCCCAAGGAAAATTAATGAAGTTATGGGTGAGAATGGAAAGATGTTCAAAGACGGGGAAGCTGTGAAAGAGACATGGAGAGAATATTTCAAAAACTTAATGAATTTTGATGATGGACGTCCAGCAGCTGTAACAGCAACAGTTTTGAGCGGAGGTAGAGGAGGAGTATATAAAGAAAGAAGTATAACATATGAAGAAGTAAATCAGGCATTAAAAAGATTAAAAAATGGAAAAGCAGCAGGAACTGATGGAATCAATCAGATATTTTCCTTCAGGATGGTAGTAGAAAAAATAATAGCAAAAGGAAAGAAACTATACGCTGCCTTCATGAACTTTGAAAAAGCTTATGACAGATTCGATTGGATTGCATTGTGGGATGTTTTAAAGATTTATGGTGTAGGAGGAAAACTGCTTAGTGCAATAAAGTCTTTCTATGAGGATGCATCTGCATGTGTCAAAATTGGTGGAGAAACAAGTGAACATTTTGAGATAAAGGTGGGATTAAGGCAGGGGCGTGTCATGTCACCATGGTTGTTCAATATTTATATGGATGGTGTCATGAGAGAAATAAAGGGCAAAGTTGGAGTAAAAATGTACGCTGAGGGAAGGCAGTGGGTGCTGAATTCAATCCTGTTTACTGATGACACGGTGCTCATTGGAGAAAATGAAAGTGGCTTACAAAATTTGGTCAGTGATTTTCATAGCGTCTGTAAAAGGAGAAAGCTGAAAGTAAATGTCAACAAAAGTAAAGTGATGGTTTGTGAGGGGAGTAGAAGTGAGGTTGTAGATTTTGTATGCCCATATAGGGTGGGAACTGAATGTGAAAAAGAATGCAAAATAATTCTGAATGGTGAAGAAATGGAGGAGGTCAATGAGTTTAAGTACCCTGGATCAGTTATCAGTTGAAAATACAATAATAGTACCAACCCTCACATATGCAAGTGAAACATGGGCCTTGAATGAAATCAGAGGTCTAGAGTGCAGGCAGTGGAAATGAGTTATTTGAGGAGTGCATGTGGTGTGAGTAGAATGGATGGAATAAGTAATGAAAGTGTGTAGGAGCGTTTTGGAATGTGTCACGGGGGTGAAGGGAATAAGTGACTTTAAAGTGGTTTGGCCACATGGAGCGAATGGAGGAGAGTAAGATGACCAGAAGGGTGTATGTGAGATTGAGGGAGGGAATGTTAGAGGACGACCTCCAGTGAAATGGAGAGATAGGGTGCAAGAGTACGTTAGGGAGAAGGATGAGAGATCCTTGAGAAACTTTGAGCAGGCAAGGAGGGAGTGTCCGGATAGAGAAAGATGGAAACTTCTGCCGTGGCCATCCCCTGGTGGGAGCTCCTAGGAGCAGGCGTCGATGAGATGATGATGATGAATGAATTGAGAGGAACCACAGCAGAAATGTTGAAGTGTGGAGATGAAGTTACTATATGAATGGTCAAGATATGTGAAGTGGCCTGGGAAGGGGGGGGGAGGTCCCAGCAGACTTGATAAAAGCCATCATGGTCCCAGTTTACAAGGGGAAGGGCAGGAGAGGGGAGGTGGGAGTTGTAGGGGTATAAGTCTGCTGAGTGTAGGCTACCTGGAAAGGTATATGGAAAAGTCCTACTTGAGACTGCGCAAAGACTTACAGAAGAGAAAATCAGTGAAGAACAAGGAGACTTCAGGAAGGGAAGAGGATGTGTGGATCAGATATTTTCCTTCAGGATGGTGTTTTATTAGAAAAAATATTAGCAAAAGGAAAAAATACTATGCTGCCTTCATGGATCTAGTTATTCTAAAGAAAGTTCATGACAGAGTCGATTGGCTGGCATTGTGGGACATCTTAAAGATATATGGTGTGGGAGGAAAACTGCTTTATGCAATAAAGTCTTTCTATGAGGATGCATCTGCATGTGTCAAAATTACTGGAGAAACAAGTGAACATTTTGAGATGAAAGTGGGCTAAGGCAGGGGTGTGTCATGTCATCGTGGTTGTTCAATATTTATATGGATGGTGTTATGAGAAATGAAGGGCAAAGTTGGGGAAATTGAAGTAAAAATGTATGCTGAGGGAGGGAAGGAAGTGGGTGATGAATTCAATCTTCTTTGCTGATGACACGGTGCTCATTGCAGAAAATGAAAGTGACCTACAAAATTTGGTCAGTGTTTTTGATAGTGTCTGTAACAGGAGAAAGCTGAAAGTAAATGTCAACAAAAGTAAAGTGATGGTTTGTGAGCGGAGTAGAAGGGAGGTTGTAGAGTTTGTATGCCCATATAGAGTGGGCATTGAATGTGAAAAAGAATGCCAAATAATTTTGAATGGTGAAGAAATGGAGGAGGTTAACGAGTTTAAGTACCTTGGATCAGTTATGTGTAAGCATGGTGGTACAGAAGGAGAGAAAAGAGAAAGGGCATTGCAAGGATTGATTGATTGGAGGAGAAGCTGCGGATCCATCTCTGGCATTCCATCTCCTTGTTGGGGGCTGAATTTCTCCATGGCATGGACTGGACCTCTGCCGGACAGCTGGAGAAAGCTGCCATGGCACAAACCCGACTGATGGAGACAACTGATTTCTTCTTCCACATCATGTTTGGCCCTGAAATATGAGTACAAGTTCAAATAAACAACATATATATATATATATATATATATATATATATATATATATATATATATATATATATATATATATAT
Organism: Eriocheir sinensis; assembly: GCF_024679095.1. NCBI lineage: Eukaryota > Metazoa > Arthropoda > Malacostraca > Decapoda > Varunidae > Eriocheir > Eriocheir sinensis. Next base: position 14,781,938 of record NC_066552.1, read on the forward strand.
ATATATATATATATATATATATATATATATATATATATATATATATATATATATATATATATATATATATATATTAATTGGGATGTTTTTCTTGATTAGTGTACTATACTAAAAGAGGTTAACCTGGTAAACTAATGCTAATTATGAACTTTACATTTCTGCCCGAAATCGTGCCAAATCTATTCTCCGACTAACCAAAAATTCTTTCATTAATAGAAAATGTCAAAACCTTGCTTTCTCTAACTCTTCCCGTGACTTCTGGCATCTAGCCAAAAACATCTCCTCCAACTTCACTTCTTCATCTTTCACTCCACTCCTCAGTCCTGACGGCAACACTGCCGTCTCATCTATCTCTAAGGCTGAACTCTTCTCTCAAACTTTTTCTAAAAACTCCACTCTGGACGATTCTGGGCATATTCCTCCTACTCATCCCCCCTCTGACTCCTTTATGCCTGTTATAAAGATTCTTCAAAATGATGTTTTCTATGCCCTCTCTGGCCTCAATCCTCAGAAGGCTTATGGACCTGATGGAGTGCCTCCTATTGTCCTTAAAAACTGTGCCTCCGTGCTGTCACCCTGCCTGGTCAAACTCTTTCGCCTCTGCCTGTCAACATCTACCTTTCCTTCTTGCTGGAAGTATGCCTTCACACAGCCTGTACCTAAGAAGGGTGACCGCTCCAATACCTCAAACTACCTGACTATTTAGTTACTTTCTTGTCTCTCTAAAGCTTGTGAATACATCCTTAACCGTAAGATTCAAAAGCACCTTTCCACTTCTGACCGTCTATCTGATCGCCAGTATGGGTTCCGCAAGGGCGTTCTACTGGTGATCTCCTAGCCTTCTTACCTGACTCTTGGTCATCCTCTCTTAGCCGTTTCGGTGAAACTTTTGCTATTGCGCTGGACATATCAAAGCTTTTGACAGAGTTTGGCACAAATTTTTGCTCTCTAAACTAACCTTCCTACGGTTTCTATTCCTCTCTCTGTACTTTTACCTCCAGTTTTTATGACCGATCTATCTCTGCTGTGGTAGACGGTCACTGTTCTTCTTTAAACAACAGTGGTGTTCCGCAAGGATCGTTCATAGCTCCCACTCTTTGTTGTTCATTGATGATCTTTACAAAACAAACTCTCCTATCCATTCCTACGCCGATGATTCCACTCTGCATTATTCAACTTCTTTTAATAGAAGACCCACCCTTCAGGAACTTAACGACTCAAGGCTGGAGGCTGCAGAACGCTTAGCCTCAGACCTTACTATTATTTCCGATTGGGGCAAGAAGAACCTGGTGTCCTTCAACGCCTCAAAACACAGTTTCTCCACCTATCCACTCGACACAATCTTCCAAACAACTATCCCCTATTCTTTGACAACACCCAGCTATCACCTTCCTCAACACTAAACATCCTCGGTCTATCCTTAACTCAAAATCTCAACTGAAACTTCATATCTCATCTCTTACTAAATCAGCTTCCTCGAGGCTGGGCGTTCTGTACCGTCTCCGCCAGTTCTTCTCCCTGCACAGTTGCTGTCCATATACAGGGGCCTTGTCCGTCCTCGTATGAAGTATCCATCTCATGTGGGGGGCTCCCTCACACAGCTCTTCTGGACAGAGTGGAGGCAAAGGCTCTTCGTCTCATCAGCTCTCCTCCTCATACTGATAGTCTTCACCTCTTAAATTCCGCAATGTTGCCTCTCTTTCTATCTTCTATCGATATTTCCACGCTGACTGCTCTTCTGAACTTGCTAACTGCATGCCTCCCCCCCTCCCGCGGCCCCGCTGCACTCGACTTTCTACTCATGCTCATCCCTATACTGTCCAAACCCCTTATGCAAGAGTTAACCAGCATCTTCACTCTTTCATCCCTCACGCTGGTAAACTCTGGAACAATCTTCCTTCATCTGTATTTCCTCCTGCCTACGACTTGAACTCTTTCAAGAGGAGGGTATCAGGACACCTCTCCTCCCGAAACTGACTTATCTTTCGGCCACCTCTTTGGATTCTTTTTAGGAGCAGCGAGTAGCGGGCTTTTTTTTTATTAATGTTTACTTTTTTGTGCCCTTGAGCTGTCTCCTTTGCTGTTAAAAAAAAAAAAAAAAAAAAAAAAAAAAAAAGCTGCAGGGATCATGTTTCTTAAAGGCCCCTCCGAGTGAGAAAAATGAGAAAAAATCATCACTCACGCAAACCATTTCATAATATATATCAACACATTTGTGATCAGTTTATGCATCATCTATTTTTGGGGGTTTATATCATGGCAAAAATGTGGCCCATCGCTGGTACACGGTAGAGCCACAAATTTGGCCTGTTGCTGCTACCAGGTTAAGTTGGACTATGAATGGACAGATGTTGTTTTAAGAGCATCTGAAATAAACTTATGGGACTGATATATGATAATTAAATCTGTGATATTTATTAAGATGTGTCCAGTGATTTAATTGGCAAAGAATTGCAAAACACAAGGTAAGAAAATAAAAGTACTGAACTGATTGACGTATCGACACGGGAAATGGCCGTCGGAGAAATAAGAATGGATTAGTAATTAATATACCCTTAGCAAGAACTAAAAGACATTCCATCGACATAAGTATGTGATAGAATAACAGGCATTATCTACATGAGTTATTTACTGCACAGTGCACACTATATGGGCTGGCAACATTGTCTTATTTTCTAGCAAGTGAAGTTTCTTATATTGTGCATTATATTCTTGCATGGGAATGCTTTCTTGATGCTGGATGACAAAAACTAAACGATTAAACAATAATGTTATGTGGTGAATACCAGCTTGAGGTCACTCTAGGTCTAGGAGGACTTGCTCGTTGTTGTCAATGTCATCACGATCACTGCAAATAGATACATTACAATTAGAAATGCTTTGGTACCTGCCCTATATCTATATCTATACTTGTCCAGAAGTCAAAACTCTTGACTCATGGACCAATTTGCAATTTTTTTTGTTCAAAAAGATTTTAGCATTGTTGATTGACTTTAATAGCTATTTGGGAGTAAGACTAAGAATAATCATAAAATTCACTTTTAGATCTTCATAAGAAAGGAAGCTGCAAATAACAATAGCCATAATATACTGTGAACTAATTAATTTTAAATGTGAAAAAAAAAGACATGACCAAAACAAATTAAACAATACTACAATGCTAGCTAGCATGGGTATTAGTATCATTTTGCAACACCCAGGGATTCCTGGGAGGTATTTTACAGGAAGGATAGCTACCGTTCGTTAAGTAGGATCAATGAGGTTAGGTGACGTTTATAATTTTTTGTTAAGTTAAAATAAGGCAACATTCTGAATGATAGTCAGTTTGGTAAAAAATTTACGTCCAAAATCAAAATGTTTCTTTAAAAAATAGTCAGTAACACAAATCGGAAATTTATCTGAGTTAGGAGAGGTGAACTTATATTAAGTTAGGTAAGTCAGAGCAAGGTTTCTAAACAAGTTGATTTAGGATTGAAGGAAAAAAGTCATAAGTGATGCAAGCTTGAGTACTAGAGCAAGTTCGGTTTAAGAGCTACCGGTACGTCAAATTGATTTGGTTTGGTTACTAAAAATAAACAAAGGAAGGTAATTTTGTTAGGACACTTCTGACATTTAAGTTACGTTAAAAATATCAACTTTTCTAAATAATTGTTGATTTGGTTAAAACTGGCTATCTTAAATAACAGATTAAGTTGAAATAACTATATGTCAATGATAAATTTACCCAGGTTAGGTTTGGTTTATCGCCGCTGGGAGGTTAGTCAAGTAAAAATTAAATAACAGACACTAGTGACCCAAATAGGTATTGTTTAGGGTTTGGTAAGATTGGTGGGAAACGTTTGTTAGTCAGTCACAAGATTAACAGGTGTGTTAGGTTTAAAGAGTTGAATATTGTAAAGGATAAGTCTGGCGAGGTAAAATATTGGCTCACCTGTGTTCGTTCCTTGGGCAGGAGTCTGTGGCTGCCGGTGTTGATCACAGGTAAGATACACGTGCACCAGTGATGACTGGACCTTCACAGACTACCTAAGGTGAGTGATAACAGACACTGGATGCCCTCCAGGCGATGGCTGGGGGCTGTATAACGCCAGCCACACACTGCGGCCCGCGGGGCTTCCAGCAAGGTTACTCCCAGGGCTCCTTGTGTGACAGCCTGTGGATGGTGGCAGGCGGTCACCAGCCATCGCTTGGAGGGTCTCCAGTGTCTGTTATCACTCAATCTCTGTCAGTCTGTGAAGGTTGCACCTGCATTTTACCTGTCAGCGAACACCACTTCAGTCGTGATGGCCATGTAGGTGTTTCCAAGGTCCGCCTCGCCGAACCACTCATCTCAGCACGGTCAGCACAGTCCACAGATATTTCAGGATGAGTTTCAAATCATTACACGCCTCCAATTCGTCTTGACGAGGCCGATATATTCTTAGGTGATGCCTTTCCTCCCGCTGTAATCCACCATGTTGCAATACTTATGCATTTTTAACGGTGCTATGGGAGCCCCTTCCCCGCCTTAAATTTTCCGCCCGCTAAGTGCTCCAGCTCCAGCGCTAAGCGGCCCAGCGCCATTTTAAGTAGAAAACTTAACGATTCTTTGCCGTTAAGTGCACTTAGCGATGCTAAGAACGTTTGTGTATACCGCCCCTGGAGCCGTATACACCAATATTCTAAGAATATTACTCAGCCCTGCACTTAACAACTTTTAGCTAAGCATAGGCCCTTAAGTATTACTTAGAATTCCCCTTAGCGGACTCTAAGCTAAGTATTTTTTTAGCAAAATACCAGTATGAAGTGCATCACCCAGCAAAACGACCACTTGCAAAAGCATTGTATATAGCTACCACAGTGCATATTATGTAATATGCACTGTGCTATAATGAATTCAACATCTTATCTATCTGTACACAAAAGCTTGTTTGGAAACAAGAGACAACAATTGAGTAAATGAATAGCTCTTTTTCTTCTTCCTCTTGTGACTTTTATTACTTATGGTCGCTATGTAAGTACCTTTTTTATATTTCCGATGTATCTTTATTCTTCTCTCATGTACGTTGGTGAAATATGTAGTAGATTACTTGCGCGGCATCGCCTATTCAGTCGGCAGGAATAACAAAGGCGCAGCGCAGAGCGTATCACAAGAAAATGCCCGAACAATTCAACTACACACAATAAATCTAACCTAAAATGACCTGACATAACATAGTCTAACTGTCTAATCTAACTTTTGACCTGTGTGTCTCAAAAAAATAATGTCTGGACATGCATAAACAGTAAAATGTTAACGTTACGTAAACAACATTGGCGCCTAAATTTTGGTGAAGAAGCTCCTCGCGGTTTGACAGGTAAGGCAGTGTGCGATGAACAAAATGGTTTCAGAAGAGACAGAGAGGCAAAGGCAATATAAATATGGGTGCATAAGGTATTAAGGAGAGCCAGGGTAGACGGCAGAAAGTACTAGCTAGCTTTTATAAGGGATAGGAGTGCGGTCTTTTTCTGCATGTACGTACTTTGTGTCTTCACCTCAATGAACCCACTATTATAGGCACTGCATGTCTCTTTAATTCAGTGATCAATGACAGCGAACACATAACCGCATTGTCATTGTTGCCTCAATGATATCATACCATTACCTATAATGCCTTACGGTAGACATTGAGAAAAGGTCACATCTTTTTACCCCAATGTGCGCCCTGGTAGGTCACGTACTTTTGGCCCAAAGTACTTCAACATTTGCCATATACCTTCTTAGCCCAGTGGGTACGAGGTGTACTTTATCTCAATGATTCCCATTGCTACCCCGATGAACATGATTTTTTTTTTTTATCCAATGATGGTTTATTTATAACTTGTAACCCATTTCTTCATTGGAGTAAGATTTATTTAAGTCTTTTTACCCCAGGGATACCCCCTGTATGCCAATGTAGGCATTATTATTTTACCCCCATGAACCTAAATGCATTGGTAACACAACAATATATCCCCATGTAGATGTCATTTTACCCCAGTGACCCAAGATTGTGAACTATACCCCAATATTCATTGGGGAAAATAGGCATCTTCTTATCCATATGAACATTGGCATAGGATTCACAAGCACACCCTTAGGTTAAAAAGATATTGCTATAGATTGATTGATAGTTTATTGTTACAGGTATGCAAGTGTACATGGGGTATACGAGTATGATAAGAGTTAAGAGAAAATATGGTCAATGAGTTTAAGTACCTTGGAACAGTTATGTGTAAGCATGGTGGTATGGAGGGAGAGATAAGAGAAAGGGCATTGCAAGGAAGAAGGGTGGTAGAGTCTTTGGGACGAATCATGAATGGCAGAAGTGTGAGCATGGAGGTAAAGAGGGATTTGAGAAACAGTGATAGTACCAACCCTCACACATGCAAGTGAAACGTGGGCCTGGAATGAAAGTCCAGAGGTTTAGAGTGCAGGCAGTGGAAATGAGTTATTTGAGGAGTGCTTGTGGTGTGAGTAGAATGGATGGAATGAGTAATGAAAGTGTGTACGAGCATTTTGGAATGTGTCACAGGGGTGAAGGGAAGAAGTGTGGAGTGGTGGAAGAAGTGAAGCGACAGACCTTAAAGTGGTTAGGCCACATGGAGCGAATGGAGGAGAGTAAGATGACCAGAAGGGTGTATGTGCGTGAGATAGAGGGAGGGAATGCTAGAGGACGACCTCCAGTGAAATGGAGGGATAGGGTGCAAGAGTACGTTAGGGAGAGGGGGGAAAGATCTTTGAGGGACTTTGAGCAGGCAAGGAGGGAGTGTCTGGATAGAGTAAGATGGAAGCTCTTCTGCTGTGGCCATCCCCTGGTGGGAGCTCCTAGGAGCAGGTGTTGATGAAATGATGAATGATGATGATGATGAGAAAATGTGTAGGTACCTTATTATAGACAAAAGGTGTGATTGAAAAGTTAGGAAGAATTATTGAAAGTATGTATTATAATGCAAAAAGCTACTATGCTGTGTAACATGGCGCCTGAAACGCATATTAGCTTTTGGATCAGCGAACTAAAGACAGACTGCTGAGGAGGGTGAGGTGTAGCATTTGTTTCTCTATTAATTTTTCTCTTCAGTGACATGGAACATCAAAGGATCAAGAGGGAGCGCCAGCCAAATTGGACGGAGGATGAGACCCTCTTTCTCTGTCAGCTGGTGTCAGAAAGAAAAAAAATAGTAATGGGGAAATTCAGCCCCTCATGCACAATAAGAGATAAACGGGCAGCTTGGGAAGCCATAACAAAATATATAAATGACGTCTTCCCCTCTTGCCAGAGGACTGTGTCCCAAGTTGAAAAAAAGTGGCAAAACACGCTATCAAACAAAAGAGCAGCGATAACTAATAGGAACATCTCTTCCCAGAAAACAGGTGAGTGTTGCAACTTCATATTTTGGGGGGGAGGGTAAAAATGGTAACATAGTGCATAACAATGGTGGGTTTTACCAGGAAGTCACTTGATGGATTGGCCTGGCCCATGTTGTTATGGACTCACTCAAAACAAGTATTTGGTGTGGTCAGTTTCTATGCAAGTGGACATGTATTAAAATCTTAATGTCACTTAATTCTGCTCCTTCTGGTTTTACTATATGGCTATGTGACATTGACACTGAATTTAGTGACTTGGAGAGGTGTGTTAACGCCTTTGGCAGTAAGTGTCTACCCATGATCGTGGGGTATTGCTGGAATGACTTTGTGTCATGACAGTGACTATGTGATGAAACTGATTCGAGGCCTATTACTAGCTTAATCTGTGAATGCTAAATGTAGCTAAATGGTCACGTGGCGCGCCTCCCAAATGTCTATCCTGTTCACAGGGCTGTGTCTGTACAAGACAACCTTGAGTGGAGGAGACCAAGGAGACGCCCACATGACTCATGGCTGGGGCAAGTCGATAGATCCTCCCAGGAGGTGGTTAGAATATTTTGCATAGCTAACAATTAGTACTTCCATACAAAAATAATTATCATTCAGGCATGAATTATCCATTTTTACAGGTGGTGGCCCACCAGATGCTCCTCCTGCCAAGGACCCGGTGGAGGAGATTATAATGGATTTTGTGGGTGATAAAAATATCACTGTTCATGGAATTCTGGGGATGGACTCCTCCAGGTTACAACTCGCAAATGAACTTATAGGGTATGTATTTCATCACTTGTAACTGCAATAGTCTTTCCTGTACTTGCTTCAAAATCTTGACTATGTTTGACTCATTCATTCCCCATATCTTCATTTTGGTGTTTGACATCAACATATGCATTTCATCTGTACTACATTCAACTTTATCATCTTTCTTAAATTTTATAAAGTATGACCAAGTGACACCAGACTGTGCAGTGTCATTAAAAAACTGCCAAAATAATGTTAAGATAACATAAGTGGTTCCTGTCTTAACCCATCTTTATAAGTGCCATTCACTTTTTTTTTCCTCCTACCAAGCTTAAGGCATCTGTCACTTGACTCACTTCATTATGATGAGTACAGCTACATTCTCTCCATATTATTTATTTCATGAGGTGAATAGGATGTACTGATCTGATGATTTTTTATAGTTGAAAACAAAGTGGTTGTGGCACAAGTAACTACTGTATGCTAATTTGTCTGCTGATTCATATGGGCCTGATGGTCGGCCCGAGCCCGTCATGGCACAGCCAATTGTTTATAGTGGCGCTATTATTATTGGCTCATGCTGCCCCCCGGAGCTCATTCTTGATTTCGCTTGTGCTGTACATCTTCCTCTAAAGTCCGGGTTGATAGGTGGTATTCAGGGCAGCACGTGGGTTGTCTTAGGCCACTCGGTGGTGACTGAAAAGGTTAGCGGCGGATTCGAACCCACACCATGGACAACGTGCCGAATGTAGGGCCAGCACGCTAACCACTCAGCCACCGCCTCCCTGTAATGAAACAAGTTGTATATAACTTACATAGCCAACAGTTAATCACTTTTTCAACAAATTCCAGTCTCATTTAAACTTCACATGTTAATTGAAATAATTTTGTGTACTATTTCTAAAACCGCATTTTTTTTTTAAAGATCCACCAGAGGGGCAGAGGCAGAGGCAGAGGAGACACACGATGCTCTTGACTTTCATGACTATTGCTTCCCGCAATCAACGCACCCACCGATACTGCCTCTTCCATCACCATCACCATCACCTTCACCACCACCACCACCACCACGCAGGACAGCAGATTTACAACCCCAAGGCAAGACTTAATGGATGGGGTTTTGGTTGCCATGAGGCAGGGGTGGGAGGCTTGCAGGGATCTTTGTAAAGAACAGGAAAAATATTATAGGGCTAAAAGAGAAGGAAATGGAAAACAATAAAAAATTATTAATCCTCACAACATTACAAGTCATTTCTTTCTGGCATTTTTTAAAGCCATATCATATTATTTCACCATATACAGTCTTGTTGGATATGAGGCATGGAGGCAGATGAAGGTTAAAAACATTACAAACTAATTTTCCTTTTCAGATAAAGATATCCTTTCGATGATCCTTCATGAATTACACAGTCATTTCAGAGTGTTGATGCTATTTATAAATACATGGTACTACAACAGCGTCTATATAACTAAGGCGTGTAATCCCTTTCATTTTCTCGGACACACACTCTCAGATTCCATGTCTCATGCACATCCCGCCCCTCCCGCCTCTCTCTCTATCTATCTGGGAGTGGATGTCTGAGTAAATGAAAGGGGTTACACACCCTAGTTATACAGACACCGTTGTAATAACCAGCATTTATAATTTGCATAAACATTCTGAAATGAATATGTACTTCAGGAAGGATCATCAGAAGGGCAATCTTTATCTAAAAAAGGAAGATTTGTTTGAATTATTTAACCTTTATTTGCCTCCATGCCTCATATATAACAACACTTTATATGCAGAAATGCTTTAAAATAATATTTAACATGATGCATATTCACTTTACTTGTGTGCACCTGGAATTTTGCCAGGCATTAATTAAAGGGGTCAGTTATGCATGCTGAAATGGTTTATAATAATAGGTAACATGATGGACATTCACTTTGCTTGTGTGCACCTAGAATTTTGCCAGGCATTAATTAAAGGGGTCAGTTATGCATGCTGAAATGGTTTATAACAACAGGTAACATGATGGATATTCACTTTGCTTGTGTGCACCTAGAATTTTGCCAGGCATTAATTAAAGGGGTCAGTTATGCATGCTGAAATGGTTTATAACAACAGGTAACATGATGGATATTCACTTTGCTTGTGTGCACCTAGAATTTTGCCAGGCATTAATTAAAGGGGTCAGTTATGCATGCTGAAATGGTTTATAACAACAGGTAACATGATGGATATTCACTTTGCTTGTGTGCACCTAGAATTTTGCCAGGCATTAATTAAAGGGGTCAGTTATGCATGCTGAAATGGTTTATAACAACAGGTAACATGATGGATATTCACTTTGCTTGTGTGCACCTAGAATTTTGCCAGGCATTAATTAAAGGGGTCAGTTATGCATGCTGAAATGGTTTATAATAATAGGTAACATGATGGATATTGGTATCTTTGCTTGTGTGCACCTAGAATTTTGCCAGGCATGAATGAAAGCTGTCAATTGTGCATGCTGAAATGGTTTATAATAACATGTAACATGATGGATATTGGTATCTTTGCTTGTGTGCCAGTACAACTCTCTCTTCATGAAGTGTGAATCTCAGAGATGTTCGTAAAGTGTTCATTAAAGGATTATAATTCTTTTTAATTACTTTAATTTACCTATTTTTATAATTTATAGTCTTTAGATTTATTAACTACTGATAGCTACTAAAAAGGCAATAATTCAAATGGGCATTTAACAACTGAGGTTTAAAAATCAGATGACCAATACAGGAATAGCAAGAAAGTAAAGCAAACAATATAAATAAAACAATAAGCATGAAAACTGGCCATATAGTACACTATACTTAGTTTGTATGTGGATGTGGTTGAACAAAGCTCCATGTTGGCACGACTATGCTAGAGCAGCTTGGTGGTTGTTGAACTCCCAGCTTCCGCCCCTGCCATGGATACACAGAAGGTACGCCCCTGCTCCCACATTGATGATGACAGACTTGGTGAGGAGGACCTTGGAAAGTCCTACAATGAGGAGCAAGTCCATCAGAACTGAGATGAAGGTGGTGAAAACATTGAGGTATTTGGCCACGGACAAGATGCAGCAATGTGGCAGTGATGACCTTGAACCCTTGCAGCCTACCATTAGTTGTGTGATTACTCTAATTACCCATGGCAGCAGCAGGCATACCAGGCATTGTTGGGGCCACAGATGGCACTTCGCATTAGAGATGTGGCACAAAAGGAGTATGAAGAAGAGTATCTGAATCGAAAAAAGTACCACACACTCAGGTGTTTGCAAGAAGAGCTGTAGATCCATCTCTGGAATGCTGTGTCCCTCACAGGGGCAGCGTTTTCCCATGGGACGGAGTAGATCTCTGTTGGCCACCTTGCGAGAGCTACCACAGCACTTGCCTGACTGGTGGGACCTTAGTGTCGTGCCCTGAAATACAAGTATTAGAGTATGTAAAATCATATAACAATAATGCCATCCAATTCTTTTATCACCAGATGAAAGATTTTTTTTTTAAACAATGATTATCTTTGGAGAATAAAAAAAGTAACAGAGGCAAGCATTATTTTTTTGTGTTTGTGAAGTACAATTTGCTGTTTCAATAAACTATCTATTAAGGTATTTGTCCAGTGATATAATTGACACTTGATTACTAAAAACACACACACAAAAAAGAAAATTTGCATTGAGTGGTACAGGCAGAGAACAATACATCCTCATAACAGTTGTCCTCAAAATCATTCAAAAGAGATGTAATAAGGTGTTAAAAATAAATGTTATAAAGGATCTTTAAAAGAAACAATGTGTGTAAAAATAAACTACCAATTTAAACATGCTCACCCAAAGTGAAGTGCAGCAAAGTCATCCCTGTAGCGAATACCATCTTGAGGTCGCTCCAGGGCCTCCTCATTGACCTCACCATGATAATCCTCAGGGAGAGGAGGAAGATCTTCTAGCAACAGCATATTTCTATCTTTGCAAATGTTGTGCAGAACAGCACAGACTGCAATGATTTTGCATGTTTTCTTGGGGTCAAGTCTGATTTCCCCATGCAAAATGTGGAAGCGTCGTTTCAGCTGACCAATACCCCTCTCAACTACACTTCTTGTTTTCTTGTGGGCACTGCAAATAGATACACTATGATTGAAAAGGCTGCAATACTTGACCTATAACAAACATTATAAAACAATGGATTCACGAAAGGTAGGTCATGCCTCACCAATCTCTTGTCCTTTTACAATAAAGTATTTGAGGCGGTAGACATATATGAAAATTATGATGTAATCTATCTTGGTTTTAGTAAAGCATTTGACAAAGTTCCTCACCGACGACTGTTGCTTAAACTACAGGCTCACGGAGTAGAGGGTAAAGTTTTGAGCTGGGTCACGGCGTGGCTTAGCAATAGGAAACAAAGAGTGCAAATCAATGGTAAAAGATCTGACTGGGGATGTGTTACGAGTGGGGTCCCACAATGTTTGGTTTTAGGTCCACTTTTGTTTATTATTTATATCAATGACTTAGAGAATAAGTAGTGATGTCAGTAAGTTTGCAGATGATACCAAGATCGGTAGAGTAATTGATTCAGATCAGGACGCTAGTATTCTCCAGGATGAACTAAACAGATTGTATGACTGGGCGGATAAATGGCAGATGGAGTTCAATGTAGGGAAGTGCAGTATTCTGAGTGTAAGTAGGAACAACCCCTCACATAACTATTGCTTAAATGACACTTCCATAAGCAGATCTGGATGCGAGAGGGATTTAGGGGTCTTAGTGTGCTCTAATCTCCGCCCAAGGGCACAATGCATTCAAGCTAGAAATCGAGCAAACAGGGTACTGGGATTTATTTCAAGGAGTGTAAGTAACAGAAGCGCCTACGTCTTCCTCAAACGATATTTTTAGCATTAGTTAGACCTCATCTTGATTATGCGGTTCAGTTCTGGTCACCTTACTATAGAATGGATATCAAAATGTTAGAATCGGTGCAAAGGAGGATGATTCAGGGGCTGAGAAACTTGCCATTCGAGAAAAGACTCAAACAGTTAAAGTTGCATTCTCTAAAAAGGCGAAGGGTGCGTGGAGACATGATCGAGGTTTATAAATGGATGAATGGCTTTAATAAGGGGGATATTCATAAGAGGTAGAACCGGGTAGGACACGAAGTAATGGGTTTAAACTGGATAAATTCAGATTCAACAGGGACATAGGCAGAAATTGGTTTACTAACAGGGTTGTGGATGAGTGGAATAGGCTTAGCAGTCATGTGGTGAGTGCCAATACAATTGTAACATTAAAAAGGAGTCAAAGAGAAAAAGGTGAATTGAAAGGTACGAGGAGGGAGCGGAAGTGGGCAATAATGACAAAGGGAGATAGAATAAGGAGTTAGAAAAAAAAATATTCCGATGACCAGGAGTAAAAAGTAAAAAAAAAAATAATGGCGAATAGAGTTATGTAAGAGGAGGTAGAAGTGGGAAATGTTGACATAGGGAGGAAGAAAAAGGGTGCGTGTGCAAGAAAAAAATGCGACGATCATGAGGAGAGTATAGGAATAGAAGAGAAAAGTATATGGTGAATCGAAAGGTAAAAAGAGGGAAAAATTGAGAAGGAAGTAAGATTTGGGGAACATTGCCACGACTCGAGGCAGAAAGTGTGCAAAGGAAAATACCGACGATTAAGCTGAACAATGAAAGAACTAAGACAAAATACCTGACGTCAAGAGGATCAGGTTGTGAAAGAGAATAGTCATAATGCATAAGGTAAAACAAGGCTAATGGAAATGGTGATTGTGGTATAGTCCGTTTCATTCCGTCTGTCTACCAACAGAGCGGGAATTTTGATGGATGTGGCACCTGCGCATTTCTAGTTCGTGAATACGTGAAAATCAACTGTTGTGATAGACATTCAAGCTTATTTTTCAATAATATATTTGAATATTTATGTGTACAAAAAACAGTCAGTCATTTGCATCGAAAATCTAACATACAAGCACAGGAAAAGACAAACTTTTATCAAACAACATAGTCACATCATGCTCGAACGATCTGTGGTTTTCAAATTCATTGATTGATGGCTCATTTCAGGTATATTAAAAGACATCTAGCCCTGCAAGCGCATGTAAATGATATCTTAATAATTTACTGGAAGTAAATTATGATTATTAATCGAAATAACATGAAATAGTAAATAATAATTGTTGAATGCGAAGAGAGGCTATTTAGAATATTAGGCTACCCGTGCTGTTTACATGCAACACATCAAATTCCTTATATATACACACTTCCAGAGTCAGATGTCACTATGTACCTGAATGAGATGAAAAATGGGAATCTGAAAGGCTATGAATCGTTCGAGTATGATCAGACTATACTGTTTGATATACAAATTATTCTTCCGTGTGCTTGTATGGTAGATTATCGATGCAAATTGGAACGTTTGCGGTTCATAGAAAAGGACGCTTTTTTTTTGTATACACGAACATTAAGGTATATCCCTGAAAATATAAAGTTGATCTTCACGCAATCACGGACTAACAATGCGCAGGTGCCACATGTACGTTCGTGAGTGGACAGACGGAATGAAACGGACTATAGTGTTGATGATGATGATAATGGTGGTGGTGGTGGTGGTGCAGGCGGTAATGATGTTGACTGTGGTGGTGGTGTCTGCCTGGCTGGCTGGCTGGTCGTCCCCTTTGACATTCACTTTTCTATTAATTTTATGCATCAGCGAAAACATAATATGTTTTTTAATGGTGAAATTTTATTTGTCCAGCTGATGCCGCGTCGCTCGTCTGCCTGGCGTTAGACTGTGTTGCAGTGTATATTATTATTTTATCATTTTTATTATTATCAACATTTTCATTATCATTCACTTAGCAGAATATGTATAACAAGAACATAAGGAGTCTCCAAGATGTCAGTAAGCAGAGAATTAAATCTCTTGTCAGACTAACCCCGCCCGACCTTACCCAGGAATTCATATTACTTTTTATTTTTTTATTTTTGTTATGATAATTATTTTTTATTACTATTGTCATTATTACTGTTATTATTATTATTATTATTATTATTATTATTATTATTATTATTATTATTATTAGTAGTAGTAGTAGTAGTAGTAGTAGTAGTAGCAATATTTATTTCTCCTTCCTCTGTCAATCCTTCATTTGTATTTTTTCTTCCTCCCTTTCCATTATATGGTCATTTTAGATGCTTTTTTTTACCATCATAGAACATTAAAATTTTATTACCATTATCACCTATTAATACTGTTATCATTAGTATTCATTATCACAGAACACTTATCATTAGCATCATTGTCAGCAGTCTCCTCATTATCCCTATATTCTCCATCTCTCTGCATCAACAAAGAAAGAACTTATCATCCATTACAATACCTTTTATTATTCATTCTTGTATTAATCATCAAAGTCCGTCTCTGTATCATTCACGAGCGCTGCAATGTATTGTCTTTGTTTCCATTTCGCATTCCATTAACCTTTGTATCGACATCCCATTCGCTACGTCACGCCTATTAACACACTCACAGGAAGGACACACGCCGCTTCCCATTCTCTCCCTCTCTAAAGCCCTGTCACGCGACCCTATACAGAGTAGTACACGGTGGGCGCTTTTCCCTCGAGTTAGTTGAGGCATCAAATTGTATGTTTTCTTGTCTGGGTGAGCAACGGCGGTGGTGATGATCAACAGTGGTTGTTGTAATGATGGTGGTGGCCATGGTGGTAGTTGGTGTGGTGGTGGGGGTAGTACCAACGGTGGTAGTAGTGCAGTAGTAGGGACAGTAACATCAGCAGTAATCAAGGATAGTATAAGAGTAGAGGATGGATGAACAATGCGGTACATATCGCGATGAAGTGTGTGGCGATATGCCTCTGTTAGATGGCAGCACCGGCGGTTCCTTGCTCAGTCTACTCCGGTCACCCAGTGAGGTCGCATCTCTTTTTTTGAAAACATGGCGCCAACGAATGTTACCAGTAAATGTTCTGCGTGTGGGAAAAGCAAGAAATCTACGCCAGGAATACGACTTCACCTGCTACCCAGAGATGCCAGAAGGTATGTAGTATTAGAATAAGTAGCATGTAATGAATAAATAGAGCACAAATTCAAATTAGGTGAGGTTAACCGATTTTCCGCTTTCGTCCCCAGCCCCTCAGCGTCCCCAGATTAGTGTACGGATCCTTTTAATTTCCTTATATGCGCCAAATCTGGGAACTAAGCACATAGGGATTAATAGTGAGCGTTAATGAATATCTGTATGGTATAACTTTCTTCATGAGAGCAAGAAACTTATGGAAAAAAACACAAAAACACGTGTTGTGCATTTTTTTCCTATAACGACTTTATCCTTCTTATTTCTTCACTTTTTTCTTTCTTGATGTGCCTTAAGGTATGTACTATTTAAATAAAGTGCTTGTAACGAGTAAATATGGTACAAATTCAAATGAGGTTCCCTTCCCCAACTCATAAATGGCTTTTTGCCCATATAAATAACCATATAATACTTAAAGTGAGAGTAATGAGCAACCATAGGGTATAGGAGAATTAGGAATGATGTGTGTTGTCTTAGGCCGGGTTCTAGCAGTATCATTACCATTATAATGTATAAGCGTCCAGTTCCATAATTTGATGATAAATCGTAATGTGTAATATATGGTTTTGAAATTTCATCTTTCTTTAAACTTTCTATCAAGAGAAAAGTGTCTTTTTTTAAGTTAAATATTTTTGCATATTTTTTGAAAAAAATAGATAAAGAGCATTTTTAAAACATTACTAAAAATATGAAAATAATAAAAAAAGACATTTTTCTCTTGATAGAAAGTTTAAAGAAAGATGAAATTTCAAAACCATATATTACACATTACGATTTATCATCAAATTATGGAACTGGACGCTTATACATTATAATGGTAATGATACTGCTAGAACCCGGCCTGTTTCTTTTGTTATGAACATAAGATAAATCCTTTAGGGTACTTGAGTTTTGTAAAGGTTTCTGATTTTTTTATTTTTATAGCAGAGGAGGCGGCACAAGGGCAAAACAAATATTAAAAAAAAAAGCCCGCTAAAATTGCCGCAACCTTAAAAAGAATACAGAAACATGAGAGCTCAAATCCGTGTGGAGCTTAAAACTGAGTAAGATCTTAAAATGCTCGTGTATCCCCTTATACACCTTGTTTTCTATAGTCTACTTCGGCTTCTCATGTTTATTACATTTGGGGGGAGGTTTGTCTATTATTATTATTTTTTCTTTTCATGGGAAAGAAATTGAGCCTAAACCCGTTCAGTATTTTTTCCTATAACGACTTATGTAAGGCCTCTCACATGCTGTACTCTTAATTTCCTTCTAATTTCTTATTTTCTTCCCTTATTTGAAAGAGGTGATGTACTGTTCGATAAAGTACTTGTAACAAATAAATAGAACACTTTCAAATTCTGTGAGGTTAACTAACTATCATCCCCAGCACATGTATGCAGTATGGTACGTTTTAATAACAATATATAGTTCATACACAGGAACTGAGTACATAAGGATTTCAAGTGAGTGATGAACAACTTTATGGTATAATTTTTCTAATGCAGGGGAAGAAATAAATTAAAATAATCCACAAACACGTTTTATGTAATTTTTTCTTAGAATGAGTTAAGCCCTTTCTCACCTCTTCACCTCCAAATTTATTCTTAATTTCTTTCTTTGTTTTACTTTCAGTAACCCTTCAAGTGATATATATATTATATATATTATATAAAAAAAACATGGCCAACCAAAGTGTCCTGGGTTCGATTCCCAGTTGAAGTTGAAAGAAAATCAGACACTTTTATGTACATTTCCTCCATGGACACCTACTGATAAATTGATAACAGGAGTTTGGCAGGGGATGAGGGCCTAATTTGTATTTGTGACCTCCCTTAAGTAGTTAGGCATATTTGTAAAATAAGGGGTTGTGCATCATGCACCACCTTACACCTTGTTGCTATAAATCTTTCATAATGCATGTCATGACTGTTTCCATAACCTGCCATGCTCATGGCACAATGTATATTCAAGGATACCTCTATTGATACAGCTTGCCTAACATTTGCCTTCTCACATAAGTGCTGTTGCATAAACAGTTCATTATATTGCAGACGGCATGAGTGGTTGCTGGCCCTTGGCATTGCATACGAGAGGTCTTCCCAAGTAGTATGCAGCGATCATTTTCATGCTGCTTACCAAGGAAGCAAAGGAAGGCTTCTCAGCACGGCAATACCTCGTCCCTTCAATGCTAGTGAAGAACACCCACACCGAGAAACGCACACAGGTAAGAATCTAATATCAGTGAGATTAATTTTGTTAATTTCAATTTGTTGTGAAAAAAAGTCATATTTACTTATTTTTGTAACACACACACACACACACACACACACACACACACACACACATACAGAGCACCTCATGATTTGCACATTATGATTATATTCACATATTTTATTTTCAGTTAACACTGAGAGGCCTCCCGCTGTTCCTGCACCCGCCTCAGATGTGGTCACTCTTGAATATGGTAAGTTATAATTTGTTTTACCTTGACCTATTACATGTAAGGTTCCATTCATGGTATACTGAGTAGAAAAGTTGATATTAACTGCTGAATTGCATAAGTAATTTTTTTTTTAGAGAGCCTAATTTTTTTTTTATATATTTCACAGAATGCCCAGGGACAACAACCACTCATGACAGTATCGACGAGACAATTTCCTCAGGAGTGCTGCCTTGTGATACCTATGGTGAGCTTATAAATGTTCTTGACAATTTTCAACATTATTTA
Source organism: Eriocheir sinensis (assembly GCF_024679095.1). Lineage (NCBI taxonomy): Eukaryota > Metazoa > Arthropoda > Malacostraca > Decapoda > Varunidae > Eriocheir > Eriocheir sinensis. The sequence goes on from NC_066552.1 coordinate 14,800,866, forward strand.
ATATTTAATATTTAATTTCACTCTGCATGCTTTATCCATGTAATTCTTTTCCACAATGGTTTGATTGTCTATTATCCCTGCGGACATTCGCAACCCTCTGCACTTCTTCGTCTATGACTGCGGATGTTTATGAAAGATTATAATATAATACTCAATGCCTACAGATTACGATACTGCAACGTTTGGGGTGCTGTCCGGGACAATGACTGTCGAGGAACAACTAAGCATGTTCACGGAAACTAACAACAATGAGGCCCCAAGATTTGTGTCTTGTGAAGATCGTGTGGAAGGTAAATGTAACAAGGACAACTTTTTTGTTATAGATTTGCTCTATTCACATAATTTGGCATCACCCAAAGTACTGTCCATCTTGTTATCCCTATAAGCCCTAAGTGCCAGTATGTGCATGAAACAGAGGACAAAGGAAGAGTTTCGTTAACAATTCCAAACTCACATATAACTCAAGGTATTTTTAACATCCTTCCACATGACATGTTACCGGTGCATTACTTAACATTGTCTAATAACAGTAAAATATTATGAATTTTGCATACCTTTGGTGAACATCTCTCTTAAACATCATTACTGCACCCAAAACTATAGATCTCAATCTTGACTTTTGTTTATTTCCAAAGCAAGGGAGTGTAGGCGATTGCGTGAGTGTTCTCTACGGGACTGTTACCTTGCAGTTTACTTGTTGGGCCATGATTTTTAATATTCCTTTTTCAGGACAATCTCCTTTCCCTCAATGTATAACTATAGACAGAGTAGGATAAGGCAAGGGTAGTAGATATTATGGTACGGCCCATATTTATATATAGATATATATATATATATATATATATATATATATATATATATATATATATATATATATATATATATATATATATATATATATATATATATGTATATATATATATATATATATATATATATATATATATATATATATATATATATATATATATATATATATATATATATATATATATATATATATATATATATATATATATATATATATATATGTGTGTGTATACATACATATGATAAGATCAGCAATAAGAATGTGGTGTATTTCTACCAGTTACATAGTAATTACTGTCTTTGCTAATATTATAACTAAGATTACAGAGAGGAATGGGATCATGGTGGTCAGCAACTGACACTCCACACACCACCTGTCCCTGAAGCACCACCTGCCCCAGTAACACCACCTGAAAATGTGAATGCAGCACACATCCTCACCTGTGCCAGGCATCCAAGACACCTCTGAGAACCTTAGTGGAGGTAATGTTTTGTTTTTCTTTTCATTAATTTTACAAATGAAATTTGCTAACAAAGGAACGGATATTTAAAGGATGGGTGTTTGTTTCTCACATAAATTGCAGCATAACTCATCTCTGCTAGGGAATGTTCTTCTAAGTAAAGTATCCCTTCTGCCGATCATACTAAAATATTATATACATGAAATATGATACTAACTTTAAACAAGTAAGTTTTCTCTCAAGGTCAGCAATAAGCTGAAGAAGGAATTGGTAATCATTGCATTAATGATGTTTGCACTTACTTTTATGGAGGGATAAAGATGATGTTAGTAAATGTATTGCAGCACTACCTTTTTATTTTGTTGCTTTTTTAATTATTGGTTCTGCAACTATTATGATTTTATGTTAAGCTTTTGTTATGATTGTGGGTCTTCATGGCATGCACCATTAATGATAGACATGAATTTTTCAGGAAATCAAACATTGGCTGGCGAGCAACAGGTGCATGTGGTTCCAAAGTTCTGCAGGAAACGCAAGTGTAAACTTGGAGGACATGTCTTGTTTGTAATTTCTTAAAATCCACATATATATTATCTATGGAAAGCAATACATAAGAACTAGATTCAATAATGTTACAATCTGCCTTTCAAATTAAAGTAACACCTTATAAACTTCAAGATATTTTCTGTTCCCGAGATGTTATAACTATGTTCACTATAATCATGGCAATAGCAAAATCCTAGTTTTTAGTAATTGTAATGTCTCACATTGGCAGAAGTAATCAATTTTAGATCAATTTCTCAGGTCTTATATTTCTGACGTTGGTATTAATGAAATAATTTTATCAACAGGTAACCAAGTGAAACTCCTGCAGAACCAACTGTACCGTTTAAGGAAGAAAAACTTAACACTATCACGTAACCTGGTGAAAACACCAGCCCAATTGATTTCTAAGATGGAAAAGTATTTAGGTGGGACACTTCTAGACTTAGTAAAAGGGCAGATTATGAATGCTGTAAAAAGTAAGACAGGAGTAAGGTATGGGGTGCAGGAGGAGATTTGCTCTAGCCACATTTCATCATAGTCCTAAAGCTTACAGATTTCTTCGTTCAATTTTCCGTCTTCCTTCTGTTTCTACTTTGCATTCATGGTTGCGAAAGATACCTTTACATACTGGCTGGAGCAAGTCTACTCTGACAGTCCTTAAGAATAAGGCAGAGGCCTTGCCAAAAGAAGAGATTCTTTGTGGCATTGTGTTTGACGCAATGAGCTTAAAGGAATCTCTTCATTTTGACAAGGCCACTGACACTGTAATCGGCAGAGAGGATTTTGGTGAACACGGCAAGAGTCTCAAATTGGCGAATCATGCACTTGTTTTCATGGTAAAGGGTCTTATTAAAAACTGGAAAATGGTCTTGGGTTACTTTTTTTTACTCGGGAGGGATTACCACTAGTAGGTTGCAAGAGCTGTTTGAAGCGTCTATCAGTAAAGTTCAAGAAACAGGGATGAAAGTAATGTTTACTGTTTGTGACCAAGAAGGTGCTCACCGTTCCCTGTTTCAGACTCTTGGCATGTCTCCCGAAAAACCCTCTTTTGAGCTGAATGGTGAGAGGATACATTTCTTCTATGATGCGCCTCATCTGTTGAAAAGCCTCAGGAACACTCTTTTAAAGTATAATATCAAGATAGGGGGTAATGTAATTTCATGGGATCATATTAAAAATTTCTTTACAAAAGATCATGAACAAAAAATCAGGCTTGCTCCAAAATTAAGTAAACGTCACATGTGTGAAGAAGGCTTTTCAAAGATGAGGGTCAATCTTGCTGCCCAGGTGATGAGTGGGACTGTGGCAGCCGGCATATACATGCATTCCGTCGCAGGTTTGCTGCCACAGGAAGCCGAGCATACAGCTGAATTTGTACAGAAGGTGGATGAATTATTTGATTGTTTCAACAGTATTCGGCCTTGTCATTACAAGAAACTTTTAAGAGGGGTTAGTTCTAAATCATGTCATATGGGATTCATCAGGGAAATTACAGATTACATAAAGTCATTTGAAATTTGCACACCACCTCGTGTACAGATTTACTGTATAGACGGCTGGCTCATCAACTTGGCAGCACTTCAAGCCTTGTGGTCAGACCTTCAAGAGTATGAAGTGAAGTTCCTCCTCACCCGTAGACTAAACCAGGACTGTCTAGAGAATTTGTTTGGCAAACTGAGGCTTAGAGGTGGAAGCAATGACCATCCAACTGTTTATTGTTTCAGTAAAGCTTTGAGATCAGTTGTTAATAACGATCTTCTCCAGGTTCCAGTTTCAGGTAATTGTGAACGAGATGAGTCATTGCTTTTAGATGTAACCTCAGACTGTGAAACTGATTGCCCTGCTCCCCCATTAGAATTAGAATCTGACTCAGAGGACATCTTTGAGGATAACTTGCCTGTGGCAGAGGTAAATGGACTGATGTATGTAGTTGGTTGGACTTGCAAGAAGTTCTTAAAGTTTCATGACTGTAGTATTTGCAGGGAGCATTTGCTTGATACCAAACAGGATTCAGATAACATTAACAAACTTTTTTGTCATTTGAAAGCAGAGAATAACTCTGAGTCCCCATTTGGGGGACTTACTATACCGTCAGCCACCTGTTTGCAGCATTGCAAAGAAGTAGAGTACATTGTAAGAAATTCAATTGAAAGAGCCATGTTGAGCACAAATGTATCAAAGAACTTGCTGTCACGATTAAGTAATCATACATTTATAACGCCTCTGCAGTTGTGCTCCACTCAGCTAGTCAGCACCATTTACCTCATATATATAAGGCTTAAGATTTTCTCTAATTTAAAATGGAAGAACAAAGAAAAAGTACGTAAATCTAGCAAAAAGAATAGGAAAGTAATAAAGGTTATGCATTAAATATTGTTAAGGCTGAAAGTTTCAAATTCAATCATTTAAATTTCTTTTCATTATGATTTCTTTTTTCTTCCATTACCTTTTCATGTTACCTATAACTCCTAGTTTAAGACATATGTAAATATTAATATACTGTCATTAATAACAATCCCATGATTTACAAATTTCTGTGTTCTGCGAAACACTGCAAAATATATTAATATCCATCTTTTACCATATAATCATAATCTGCATTTAATTTGTTACTCAAATTATGTAAGAACAGTTTTTACTAACTTTGTGAAATGTCTTAGTTCATATTTCTAGTAATAGTAAGAAACATTCATAATCTGCCCTTATACATTGTTGTTATGTAGCAGTGGTTCCCAAACTTACTGTGCTCGTTGCCCATTTTTCATACAATATACTTGTCCATGGCCCACCACCCACCTCCAAGGATAACCAATGGCCATAATGATTGTCCACAGGCCTCAACCTTTTACACTCAAGCAGATCATGTCATTTTACTAAATATGTTCTAGAAATTAACAAAGATGCTGTAATGGCGCAAATCACTAAATCAGTTTGAGCTGCCAGATTCACCAGATAAAATAATTTTTCAGAGAAAATGGGGAGAACTTGATCTCATTTTTCTATGTACATTTTGTTGTCATTAAACTGAAATATAGAATTATTACAACATTCCCACACATTAATATATGACATAAAGACTAAAATAATGAAAATCATTGTAAAAACATATCCTGTCTCCTTGGACTGTCTGTTTTCCCGGGACAAATTATTATTTTATGTATTGAAGAGTTTAACTCAATGTTTGATTATTTTTTTCTTAATATACATTTTTATAAGATAATTTATTTACACAAAACCGACAAATACTTTTTTTTTTTACCATTAATGGTATTTAATAACAAGGATGAGATTGTCCACCGTACCACCAAAACAATAACAAATCGTACGCAAAGGCTTATCCCACGCCTACTACTGGACTAGACTGGACGCGTTCTACTTGCTGTACCTTACCTGTATTGCTGCTCTTCACTTGCTGTTTCATTTTTGCTGATATCAAACCCCAGGTACGTAAACTTAACTTCCTCTTACTAGGCTGTTATCGTAGGTCCAGTGGCACTCATTAATAGTACCGTGAACTCTTCAGTAGGTCCCAATGTAATTCTATATATAAACTGTGGTCACATATCCTTATTTCTCTTTCATTCAACATCTTGCATGGGTCTTTGGAGACCAACAGTGGAGAACCTGGTCACAAGCCCTAATGTTACCTGTGTACTCTTCCAGGTTCCAATCCACGACCGAACTAGCCCCCTAAAGCACACCAGCTGACACTCAAGCAGTCCCGAGGTCATGGAGGTCAGTGCTGACATCAGCAAATGGACAGTGCAGACGTTAAAAACGTTTTTAAAGTCGAAAGGCATACCATGTTCTGGGTATGGCAAAAGCCAGTTGAAGGACATGGTACTGATGGCACTGCAGCAACCTCATTTAGTGGAAGATGTCCTGCCTCTGAAGGAAGATGATCACACACAGAGGAGATCTATTAAATTATCTGGGACACAAGTCTTGCTTCCAGATCCAAGGACTCTCACTGAGTGGCAGGAGGACTTGAGTACAATGCCCTATATTACTCAAGCCCATGTACTCATGTATCTGGTCTTAAAACAGGGATGGCCAGCAGAACGCATCCAAGCCTATGAAAAGGAATGTGGCTACCAGCTTTATCAGGAGAGACACATCCAGCATGTTCAAGTAAAAAAGCTGGATTATGATGTGTCGTGCATTAAAGGTACCTGTGTGCGCCAAACCAACCAGAATGAGACCCCTTACCAAGTTTGGATGTTTGCCTCTTCTAATGGTGACATCCATGCAGCTGGCTGCCAGTGTATAGGGTAAGTAGTAGTTTAGTATTTTTTCAATAATTTTTATAGTATCTTGATGCTTTGCCCTGTTCATTTACCTATATTTTTTTTCATCGTCGTTATACATAAGTATAACATGCACCGCTTTACCTCCCATTAATGGTTATCAGCCTAACCTATACATTTTTGTGATGCCCCAGAGTGGCAGATAAGCATGCCTACAGCCTTTCACTGTGTGGTAGCTCTTTAGCGAGATGCATAGAGTGCTGGCCTGGTAAGCCGGAGGTCGGGAATTCAAATCCCGGTTGAGTGAGAAAGTTATTTATCTCACAACGGATCAATTTCTCATATGTTTACGAGTTGGCCTGATGCAAGGAAGCATCAGGGTCATGGAAAAAAGACAGTATATTTCTGTTATCCTTGATCCTCCAATTTATTAGTTTATTAGAGAGGATAATAGCTTCTAGCTGCATGAAAAAGAATAATGTTTATTATCTAAACTTGATTTTTTAATTTCATAATTGGTTGTTTGTGATTCATATTATTTAAAAAAAGCTGGCTAAGCTAACTTTGACTTGATTCTAGATACATTAGTAAAGACAAATCTATTATTCTATTATAGAGATGATGGGGGATGCAAGCACGTCTTTGCATTCATCTTCGCCGTATCAGATTTTGTGCAGCGTTGTGGGTGCAGCCGGGAAGTGCACAGCGTACCTGCACAGACGTGACTTGCACCTGGGACAAGCCTCGCAGGCAAAATAAGTGTAACTTTAACCTTGTCACCATTGCGAGCAGGTAGGTGCAATACATTTTGTAGAAAACAGTTTGACACCCAAGGACAATAATAACATGTCACCTAGAGCTACACTCACCATGTCTTGCCTCCATGTCTACTCTTATGCAGGTTTTCTTTTAATTTGTTTATACATTTAGCTGGATTTGGTTTCTATAATCCTACTCATACTTTACAAATCTTTAACAATCCTCCACTTCTAGCTTCTTTCTATTCTTTCCACTCTCCATAAAAAAAATCCCAAATTATACGGTTAATCTTATAACCATCTTTCTAAATTTTTCACAATAAAATTGCCTTCTTCATTCTTTGTTAAATGAAAATTTCTTAGAATACAAAGAAACAGGTAGATTGAAATGAGGACGGGAGTGTTTAATTTCCTGAGTTAGGTGTGTGGGTGGATGTGGCAGAGAACAAGAGTTAATGTGCTTCAACAAATGTGAGTGGTTTGGTATTACTGAAGACAGGAATGTAGATGTAGTGCAGCAGATTTGTGGGTGGGTATAGTTGAGAACAGGAATGAATGTTTCTTTGAGGCAAGCAGGCTGCCTTTTGACTGCTGTTCACTCCATATATATTGTTTTCTAACATCTCTTACATTAATTTTACAGCACAGGTGCAGGGAACAGCAGATCCAGTACTCAAAAACCTTATAGTTCTGGTAGTTATAAGGCAATATCAGAGTTATATTCCCCTTATACTCCCGACAAAGTTGCAAATGACATTGCAACCACTCTCCAGCATGTACCGGATGCAGCACTGTGGGGTATTGTTCCAGGAAGACCAGCCTCCTCTTTACCCTCTATTACAGGATTAGCAAAATGTTTCTTTTCACAGGACAATCAAGGTGAAAGTTTCATCAATTTTTTAAAGAGTAAGTATACTAATACAGTTATTTCAGAAATTTTTGAAAAAACCAAGCGACAACATTTGTGTCCCATATGGAAACAACAGAGAGTGGGGGCAATAACTGCAAGTGTGATACACAAAGCTGCCAGATATAAAAAGAATGATCCTGATAATTACATAGTAAAAGGAATTATGGGGGAGTCTTCCTTTATAGGGAATAGTGCCACTTCTTATGGGCTAAAGTATGAGGCACTTGCAAGAAAACTTTACGAGACTCAAATGCGTAAGAAGCATAATGGTTTCAAAGTAAAACGTTCAGGTCTTATCATCAGTAAAAATTGCCCCCTCATACGAGCCAGCCCAGATGGTATTGTTTCATGTAGGTGCTGTGGAACTGGGATTTTAGAAATTAAGTGCCCTTTTAAACTTCAATTTCAAACCATGACTGGAGAAGATATTGCTAGGGATGGCTCTTACCATATAAAAATAGGAGAAAAGAATAAAGTTACATTGAAGGAAGAGTCTCAGTGGTATACTCAAATACAAACACAGCTAGGTGCCGCAACTATTCCTGGTGTGACTTCATTATTTTCACAAAAGCAACACCACACCTAACCATTCAAAGAATTTGCTTTGATGAGGAGAGGTTTAATAGAGAGGTGCAAAAAAGTTTAATTTTTCATGAAAAATTTGTAATGCCAAAATTGCGGGGATGAAGAACTTATTTAGAGGGAACTGACAAGATACTGTTCCATGCTTTTCTCTCTCTCTCTCTCTCTCTCTCTCTCTCTCTCTCTCTCTCTCTCTCTCTCTCTCTCTCTCTCTCTCTCTCTCTCTCTCTCTCTCTCTCTCTCTCTCTCTCCCATTTATTTATGGACTGTGGTGATACGAAAAATTGTTTTGTATGAGATTTGTATTTGTTCATGTTTAAGATTTCTTTGGGTACCTTACTTGCCCTTTGGGGGCAAAGAAGATTGCTGTCACACAAACAAACAAACAAACACACACACACACACACACACACACACACACACACACACACACACAGAGCATGTAACTTTATATGATGAATCTCAGATGATGTAATAAAATATCTGGAAACAAAAGTAGTTTTATTCACACCTTCATTGACTTATTCATATCCGATAAACCTAATCCAAATTCATAAACAAAATAGTGTACCATAACATTACATAATTATGTGAATTCAGAGCCCTTAAGTATATAATGATATTTGTAAATATAGACATGAACATTGACATTTGTGTCAACATTTAGTTGCACAGAGAGGGCATTAAATTGCAGAAAACAGCAACTATTACTGAAATTTGATGCAAAAGGGGCCAAAGCTTATTATCGAGCTGTCCTGATAAAATTTTGAAATTCTTCATTCTTTCAATAGCACGTTCAACATGCACCCTCAATGAAGCAACCTCCCTTGTTCTGATTCTTTCTTGTGCATTTAGTGCCCTTCCTGAACCATCCTCTTTCTTGCGAGTTAAGGGTGGCATGTGCAGTTTTGCACCACGTTGCAGCAGTAGGTCTCCAATATTGAACCCTCTATCCACCATGACAGCATCTCCTGGTTCAATTTTGTCTATCAGTTCAACCTCTGCAATGTGCCTATCAGATGTGTTACCACCATATGGAGTTGACACAAATGTAATAATTCCTGTTGGTGTTATGCCAACAAGAACTTTGGCAGTGTTGTGATGCTTATACATGGAGTATGTCATTGCTTGAGCAGAGCAGTTTGCTGGTTTGTTGATATAAATCTCTGTGCAATCCAAAATTACCCTTGTATCTGCATACTTTACTGGATACCAATCAGGAAGGTTGTCCCTAACTTGCTGAGCTGAAGGCCACAATAGCCACGGTTGCAGTACCTCATACAATACATTTATCCAGGTATTAGTGATGCATGAAACTGAAGCTTGTGAGACTGCAAATAAGTCGCCTAAAAACCAGCCCGGAAAACCTTGACGGATGTACACAAGTGTAATTAAATACTCATCAAAAGTATCTAGTATTTTCTTACGGCCACGTGCCCCTTTCTTTAAATTTTCCTTTATGCTTTTTGGCCCTTTCCAGTAATTAATTGTTTTTACTCTCTTTTTAATGGTCTGATAAATAGAAATCAAAACACTTTTGTTAGGAAGACCTGTATAGCGCTGAACACTCTTGTCACTAGCAAGAATCCTTCCTCTGGTCCGGGCTCTCTGATCAGTAGGTGCTTCTGTTAGATCTGCCTCCTGAAAAGCATAAAAAATTATATAATATATATATATATATATATATATATATATATATATATATATATATATATATATATATATATATATATATATATAACTTTCAACAGTTTTCCTTAATTTACTCCAACTTCCTTTTTGCCTCAGCGAAAGTGACACATACCAAAAGAAGCGCAATGAAATTATCTATCTAATGGTGTATAGCGTCGCCTTTCCGTTCACTCAAAATTTTGAGATATAGGCCTTTGAAAAATATAAGATTTTATACACGGCAGGGCAAGCCGCTATGACAAGATAAAACGCGCTGGCTGGCTCTCTCTCTCTCTCTGTATGTGTATTGTGTGTGTATGTGTGTGTGTGTGTGTGTGTGTGTGTTTCGGCTTCGCACTTACATCGCCTTCTGAGGCGTTTTACTTGTTTATATATGTATATATAACTAACCCTTTCAACTTGTACTCCAACATCCTTGGGCTCAGCTGCTGAAGTAGTAGCAATGGCTGATGCTGAATAGGTGTGATCCTGTGGTTCCGGCACTACCTCTATCTGGAGAAACTGTTCAGCATCAACTGTGGGAAAATAAAATATAAAGTTCAGATATATGTATCATTCAAAGACATTTCTACACAATGTCACATATAGGAGCACACAGCCTGCTGCTAGCTCAGGCAGAGCAATTAAACTAAAACCCTTAACTTACGGCCTCTGCCCCCCTCGACTAGAGTAATTCTTACATGTTTCAGGAATGATTTGTGAATGTCATTTTATAGAAGGAAATATCTTAGAGTAATTAATACTTTCAACTTCTACAATCCTGTCAGCTACACATGTTTCCAACTTATAAAATAGTAATAAACTTTTACAAGTTGAAACAGTAATGATTAACCTGAAATTCTAAAGTGAATGAGCTGTTTTAAAGTAAATAAACACTAATTTGGCTTCCTTGGCAATGCTTAAGTTTTTTTCCATTACTCTAGTAAGTTTGCTATGCTTAGGTAAAGAAATGCAGGCAATTACTTCATTCATCAGTGTAGGTACAAGTGGTGAATGTTTTCAAGTCGGCTACATGGCACCGATTTATAGAATAACACAATTTCAGACAAAACTCACGTAATAAGTTATTTCTTACACGATTTCTACATTCTAGACCTTCTAAAAGGGATAATAAACCTAATCTGATGTAAAGCAACCCACTTGTAAATTTGTGCCATAAATTTACCATAAAAGATGTTCAAATCAACACTAAAACTGCATGGTATAGTAACATACCTTGAACTGATGCATTGTGAGCCCATGTCTCGACTTCAATATGGACATCAGTTTGTACTTCTTCGTCAGTTTCCTTTATGAAGTCAATGTTGACTGGCAAGGCAGGGGCAGAGGTGAAGAGGGCAGTGACTGGGTTAGTGGTTCTTGATCGCCTCTGTCAGCCGCTGGTGTTCGTGCTCCAAGCCCACTGATGGCACCAGCGTTGTTTTTCGGCCTCCATTGATTGTAGCCGAACAACTCTGGATCAGGATGCGATGGTGACGGCCCGTTGTTCCAGTCTATAAAGTGATTTGAGCACAGTGCATGGTGTCGGGTGGCTTTCCATGTAGGTCCCTCTTACATCTGGTCACCCACAAACGTCTTCGGGCAGCCTCTTTTCTTTGGAAAACGAGCCCAGCCCTTCACCTCAGGATCCTTCTTCTGCGAAGAGGATTTGCAGTCGGCAACAGCACATATGTAGACTGTCATGTTCGAGGACAGTAGCAGCAACAAGTAAATAAGCGCGCGGGATGTTTGTTTTGGTTCTGGCAGGAGGGTTCGTCAATTTCGATTTCGGCGTCAACTGAGCAGATCATTTCGGCTTCGGCCACATTTTCGTTTTTTCGCAAAAAACACGTAACGGTTATGTGTTCCATACTTACTGTGCGAAGAATAATCTCTAGAAAGGCGATACAAATTATTTTTTTTGTAATATTCGCTTTGGTTCACTCGTGAAAAATGATGTAGCTGCAACACCCCTTCGATCACTGTTTCGCCTCTAAAAAGATATTTACATTATGTACTTGAGTTGACATCATAAATTATTATAGACAAATAACATTGTGTTTATATTAGTAAGAATATTGGTATTGAAAATTAATATGTATGGTAAATAAGATTTTTTTCAGGATGCCACTTGGCTGAGCGAGACAAATTCTCCCCGCGTAATTAAGCGTGCTGGTGACTCATGACAACTATTGACTATTGGTGATTTGCGCCATTTGCCTTTGGTGAGTACATATCCTCAGATTATGGTCCCTTACATAGCACCAATTTTGAAAACCACTGTTATTTTGCTGTCCCATACCTGCATAGCTGTACATGTACTGCTAAATGTCTTAAAATCTGGCTGTCCAGCTTACCAGTATTCAACATAGACCTATAACATTCGCATATATATGAAACTTCATGTAATTATTTTGTCTAATTTTCTTTCAAGTTAGTGGTTATTTTTTTTTTTTTTTTTTTTTTTACTATATATAGGCATGTATGTGTTGACCACGCTTGCTTTTTACTCTCATAGGTTACATAGTATTAATTCTTTCATTTCCATTCTTTCTTTTATTTTGTGCAACTTACCAGTATTCAACATTAACCTATAACATTTGTATTATATGAAACTTAGGAAATAAGACCATGTATTTCTTTTTTATACTTTTCTTTCGTTATTATTTTTTTAACAGTATATAGGCATTTATGTCATGACCATGTTTGCTTGTTTACTCATAGAATGGATAGTATTACTTCTTTGATTTTTTCTATTATATTTTATTTAAGTACTGAATGATATGTCTTGCCATTTATTTGTTTTCACATTGTAATCATTGTTTAAGAAGATATTAATAAAATTATATACATGACACTTTAATTAACATAAGATTTATAAATGTGGGTGCGTTGAAGTGTCAGGAGGGCTAATAAACAAGGCATAAAAAATACTGAAGTCTACCATAAATCATAAAACGTTTTCTATAAACATATCCACGTCCGCCAGAGGGAAGCACTGGCGCAACCTCCAAGTGTCTCCCGCTGTTCATCCATCCTCTACTCTTATACTATCCTTGGCAGTAATAGTAGTAGGTAGTGGTAGGATAGTAGTAGTGGTAGTAGTAGTAGTAGTAGTAGTAGTAGTAGTAGTAGTAGTAGTAGTAGTAGTAGTAGTAGTAGTAGTAGTAATAATAATAATAATAATAATAATAATAATAATAATAATAATAATAATAGCAGTAATAATACGAAATAACAGCAATAATACGAAATAACAGCAAGCTCTACAAATTACTATGGCACCAATGGATTATCTCATCATGTACAGTCGCGATATGAAGTGATGTCGCCCCTCTCAAAATGTTTCGTACGGGAGCATTTGAAGGTAACGGAAGCGATGTGTATTTATTGTTTATGTTATAATGTTCCCTTTTAATGATAATCTATAATACGTTGTGATGTACAACACGGTAAAATAGTATAGTAGTACCTCAATTACAATTATACATTTATTTGCTTTAAAAAATGCAACTGCGAATGTCATGTGTTGTCTTCAGTACCGAAGACAACCTTGAAATGATTTAGCTCACGTCGTGTGCTTAGCTTTCCAAAACAGTTGTTATACGTTGTTCATATATATTATATATATATATATATATATATATATATATATATATATATATATATATATATATATATATATATATATATATATATATATATATATATATATATATATATATATATATATATATATATATATATATATATATATATATATATATATATATATATATATATATATATATATATATATATATATATATATATATATATATATATATATATATATATATATATATATATATATATATATATATATATATATATATATATATATATATATATATATATATATATATATATATATATATATATATATATATATATATATTCTGGGTCATTCCATGAACTGTCTTCTGCAGTTATTAATACACACGCACAGTATGACACGAAGCGAATGGACAGTTACTAGCATTACTTTGCGTTTAATGGATTAAGAAACGATCAAATAATAACGTTTCACATTAAACACCTTTTATTCACTATGATGGCTTCTTATCATAAGCATGGCCACTGGAATATATAGTAAAATTGCTCAGTGACGATGATGAATGAAGAATGCCTTCATAGGTAGGGCTGCCATATCTGAACTATCAAAATTCCGGACGCCTCTACGAACACTCGACCATAGCCTAATGTTTGGCAACGCTGCCATTAGCCTACCCGCCCGACCACCACCTCCATTTCAAAGCCATATATTCTTATTTCCCCACCTTCCTCGATTATTCTATGGCACTTATAAGCTGTGGACATGTTCCACTGATCACCTCCAAGCATTAGAAGTCTACATGAAGCTTTTGTCATAGTTATATTGACCAAGAAAGGCAATGATGTTTGCGATCGGCGGCAAAGAGTGAGCTTGGAGTTACAAAACACGACTACTCTGAAGCTATTTATTCTTATTTTTCCATCTCCCACTATCCCTCGGTAGTTATAGGCTGTGGGCATCTTCCCTTGATCACTATCATTCATTAAAAGTCCACGGAAAGCTTTTGTTATCGTTATGTTGACCACAAAAGGCAACGAGTGAGTCAGGGATGAATAATAGGTATGGTGCGCGGGCGATGACGTCATCATCATACGAGAGGATAAATTAAATCAATTACGCCATCCTAGTTTAGGATATCGACTAATTATGCATGTCCTATATATTGTGCATATGTTAGATTTACTGTTGTCAACAATGATCATGAAAAGATAATTTTACTTTCTGTTTGAGTAATATGTCGATATTTGGACTTCATTTGACTCTTTCCTTGGTGAACGAAAACACTTTGTGTCAAAACATTTCGACAACTCTTCATAAGACATCATTGAATATTTCTTTTCTATTTTTTTTTCTAGCTTCTAAAATATATTTAGTTAAGTTATGATGAAGATACAGGAAAATAATGGTACTCTTGAAAATATATAACGATACTTGCGTGATCGAAAATAAACGTACAACACTGTTTATGCTTCCCTCCCTCCCCGCCACGACGCCTGTCGTCTCGTCAGTTATCCAGCCAGTACATTTTCCAATTAGTCATTTTTATTGTTTCTGCACTTTTACGCTCAGTTTTTTTACATTGGTTTATTATATGGTTTCATTACTCCAATATCAATTTTTGTTTTGTTTTTTCCGCTCGTTTTTTGTCAAGTCTGGTCATTCGTTTTTTTTTATCTCTATTCTTTTTTTTTCTCTTTCGTGTTATTCCATTATGTAACTCTTCAATGTAATTACTTTCTAACTTTTCTTTAACTCATTTTACTTTTTTTTAGGCGTTAAATTCATTACGTTCTCTATATTTAGTTCCACACATTTGTTGCAACATCATCGACACCTCAACACCACCAGTACCCCCCCACACACACCCGCCAATATCATCACCCCTTTCATCATCCTGTTACCTTTCCATCCTTTAGAAACAACAGCTCCACCTGCATACTATAGCACTGGACTCATTACTTTTATTACTTTTATTGTTTTTATTATTATTATTATTATTATTATTATTATTATTATTATTATTATTATTATTATTATTATTATTATTATTATCATTAACATTATCAGTTACTAAAACTGACAACCTATTCCATGTGTGTTCCATGATATATGCAAATACTCTGTGATTCAAGCGCACACACACACACACACACACACACACACACACACACACACACACACATTAAACGCATTCGCTCCGCTATAATAAACATTATGAAAACATAAAAAAAGAAAAAAAGAAAAACGAGCAGGGACTTTAAAATTCACCATTGAGGCAAGACTATGAACAAAACAGTGATACACGCAAACTCCCATTAAAATCGAAACTACAAGTTGCTTTGTTAACGAAAATTCTACCTTAAGCAGGTCATGTTAAAGAAAAAATTCGCCTTCATAAAACTCAAACAAAATACTTATCCACAGTAGATCTTTTCCCCGTTCATATATTACAAGTCATCCCTTCCTCGGCCATGCATCACAGAGGGAGGACGGAGGGAGCAAGAGGAGCACTGGACCAGGAGAGGTGGTAGGGGAGGGGGAAGGGCCGAGAGAGGGAGGAGGGAAGAGAGGGAGGGAGACGAGGGGGGTGATGAGCGGAAGCCGGCAGAAAAGAGAGGGAGAGGTGGAGTGGGAGAGAAGGGGGAAGTATGGGGAGGGATAACGGCATAGTGGGGATATCGAAGGGGAAGAGGGAGTCGTACGAGGATAAGAGGAGTGGAGTGGGGAGGTAATGCAGGGGGACCAGCTGGGGGGATTGAAGTTAAAAGGAGTAAGAAAAGCCATATGGTGGGGAGGGGCAATGACAGCGAGAGGGGGGAAGGGAAGGAAAGGGAAGGGAGGGAGGACAAGGGAAGGGGAAGACAAGCAAGGTAGAGGAAGAGGCTGATCGCTAGTCATTATTACCTTGTTGAAACTCAGAGCATTCATACCATTATATTCATTCCGGTTTCTTTACTGCGAGAGAGTAATTGCACGTGGTTTGTCTTGGTTGTGCTTTATTTTCAAGCGTTTTGTTCATGATCGTCATTTGTTTTCAATAGTTAACCGTCAAACCACAGCTGTAACAACGACAAACATATAGACACTTGATTTACAGCTCAATGACCCTGTTGACTGGGGAAGGTTCGTCATAATTAGAAGGAAAGCTGAAGTACCCTCAGGAATAGTTAGGTTACAGAAATAGGACGGGAATTCAGGTGTCAAGAAACAAGTCACTGAAGAACCTAAAAAGAATGAGAGAGAGAGAGAGAGAGAGAGAGAGAGAGAGAGAGAGAGAGAGAGAGAGAGGTACTGTAAATATATAAAAAAAATACTAAAAAAAAAGAAATCAAAAGATTGCGTCGGGTGAAGTACAAAGTTTCACCAGATTTGGTTAATGAGACGAGATGAGAGACGACGCGCCGGGCTGGCTCACTCAGGCACGCACGGAGCGACACTGCTCGGAACATTAGCAGGGAGCCTTGATGAGCTCAGGATACTTCGCTCGTTACGACATTGCCGGAAGCCTCATGGACGCGGCAAGAATGACAAACACGTAATAGTTCAAAGCTAAAACAACCATACATTCATCAAAATCAACCATATGCATACGTCAAATCAACACATTATCGAGAATGAACACCACTGAATGCAGTTTCTCTAATACATTATCGAGACTTGCTTCGGCTTGTCTTACTCCCATATGACACTCCTCTCCCTCCCTCCCTTCTCTCTCCCAGCAGCCTGAGGTGCGATGACTTTGAACATCACTCCTAACGCCCACGCTCCCCGCCCTTCACACCCTCATCAGTGTGTCAGGCTCAAGCCCGCACACGCTACATACACGCCCGCCGCCTAGTCCCTCTCGTCAGGGCGGGAGGAAACGCAACTCACAAACACTCCGGATCACCGCCGCGGCGTCAACATCACCGGCCAGGCATCGATGACGTCACGCTCGGCAGCCAATCGCAGCACGGAACCACCTCCTCCAAGTGTTACTACTTATTTGTCTTCAAGGAAACCCTGAGTTTACTCCCCAGAAGGATATAAACATGAAAAAGCCTAAAACCTCTGCAATAATTACTAATGGCCACACGGGAAGGAGGAAGCCGGGCAGGGCAAGGCTTCAGGCGGCAGGGCACTCACTCCATCCCACCCACCAGTCTCCCCTGCCTCGCTTCTGGCCTAGCCTATACGCCGCGTATGATGCCCTGCAAGAACCACACCACGCCGTTCCTCACTTTGATCCTCGCGTCGGGTCGCCTCAGCCCGCCGCCGCCAGCATACTATATACGCCAGACACACGACACGCGCGACACACCCGCCGGGAACCTCAACACGCACGCCACACGTACACTTCCTCACTCCGGCACGCCGCGCGGCACTCGGCTGGGCTAGGCGTGACGTCACCGATGCGCATTTGTTTTACCCACAATGCCCAGATGGTTTTGTCGACCATCTAGCGTCGGCTCGCTAGATGGTACTGGTGTAGTATCGACACCCAGGACCAAGACCAAGACCCCAAGTATATTTGTTTACCTTTGACACGTGGAGTACCTGACACGCCTCCACCTGATCCACACGCCTCAGCGCTTACCTCCACCGCCTGTGCCTGGCCCCGACCCTCCCTGCCCCTGGTGCAGGACCGTCGAGGACACCATTGAGCACTTCCTGCTGCACTGCCTAAGATCTACAGTACCAGGTCTCCTCATTTCCGACGTATTTTCGCAGATGCTGGCGCACTCACGTCACCAGGCTGTTCGAGGGTAGGTTCAGCGGGGCCGATGGGGTCAGTCGCTCTTCCAACCTCCGTGTAGTAACAGCTAGCTGGCAGTCGCTCCCAGTTTCTCTCTCTCTCTCTCTCTCTCTCTCTCACACACACACACACACACACACACACACACACACACACACATGTAAGCTAGTAATAAGAATGGAGTAGAGGGTATCTACTCATAGTCATTGACAAAGCACATTATAAGAATTACATATAGAAAAAATATGAAGTAGGGAGATATACAAAATATTACAGCTGTTATGCGTACATTTGCGTTTGTGAGTGAACACACACCATACACACAATACTACTACTACTAATAATAATGACAGCATCAACATCTGGGGGCAAATATGGGGTATTCTTGAGAGAGAGAGAGAGAGAGAGAGAGAGAGAGAGAGAGAGAGAGAGAGAACGGGGAATATAGAATAGTTCCCCGTCTTCCTCACTGTCTCACAGCCAGCTGACGTCACAGGCTGCGCAGTGGAGGTAAAGTGAGGAGACCTGTTACTATAGATCTTGGCACTGCCCACGCCACCACTTCCAGCGAGTGCTGCTCCGACACCAACTCCTCGCCCTGGACGTGCCCACCTTTGACCTGCCCACGCTGCTGGCGGCGCCAGGAGTCCACCCCTCACGGCAGGAGGCTGTCATCCGCTTCACCTGCGCCTTCCTCAGGAAGACGGGGCAGCTGAAGCGCCTGTGAAGCCCTCACAGGACGACACCAGCAGGGCTCAGGTGAGCGACTAGATCGCCGCCGCCCGAAACAACAACAACAATGTCGGGGATGTCCCATCCGTGTTCCCTCTGTGGCAGACGAAAGGAAAAGGATGCCAATCTTATTTTTCACGTATTCCCGAAGGATGAAAAAAGGTCAGCATTGTGTATTATCGTATAAACCGTTAGAAACGTAGTTACGAGAAGCAAACATTTATCAGAAACAAATGGTATCATATTTTTAAATGCCATGCTCCAGATCTTTGATTCTGACATATTTCATGGTATAAATTTGGTCAATCTGTGTACTACTGATGTTGAGGTGCCTTGGCATATCATGACCGACCTCATATTAATGATAGGACAGAGTATCACTATGTGGCCTAACACCATACTTGAGTGCATTTACATATCTAGATAGGCTTAGTTAGATGAAATTAGGTTGGTGAAACTAGAGTAAATAATATATTTGTACCCTTCTAGTGCCACAGTAATAGTGTTGGCACATGGTCCAGGCTAACCTCACCTTACGTCCAGATATTTTCTCATATTGGCATTTTGTACTTTACTAGAGCGAGTATTTTGTGCATGTAATGTGTGAAGAAAGCCTTGTATGAAACTACCGCCGCAAATCAATAGTTAATGAGTTAATCTCCCCCAACAAGTATGGGAACCTGTGTGAAAACCTGCGGCAAAGATAAAGTGAAGAACTTTACTAAACTAACCAAAAATCTATAATGTTGGTACATTCATGGTATGATGTTGCTATATTCAGGGTATAATGTTGCTATATTCATCGTATAATGTTGCTATATTCATCGTATAATGTTGCTATATTCATCATATAATGTTGCTATATTCATCGTATAATGTTGCTATATTCATCATATAATGTTGCTATATTCATCATATAATGTTGCTATATTCATCGTATAATGTTGCTATATTCATCATATAATGTTGCTATATTCATCATATAATTTTGCTATATTCATCGTATAATGTTGCTATATTCATCATATAATGTTGCTATATTCATCGTATAATGTTGCTATATTCATCGTATAATGTTGCTATATTCAGGGTATAATGTTGCTATATTCATCGTATAATGTTGCTATATTCATCGTATAATGTTGCTATATTCATCGTATAATGTTGCTATATTCAGGGTATAATGTTGCTATATTCATCATATAATGTTGCTATATTCAGGGTATAATGTTGCTATATTCATCGTATAATGTTGCTATATTCAGGGTATAATGTTGCTATATTCAGGGTATAATGTTGCTATATTCAGGGTATAATGTTGCTATATTCATCGTATAATGTTGCTATATTCATCGTATAATGTTGCTATATTCATCGTATAATGTTGCTATATTCATCATATAATGTTGCTATATTCAGGGTATAATGTTGCTATATTCATCGCATAATGTTGCTATATTCATCGTATAATGTTGCTATATTCATCATATAATGTTGCTATATTCAGGGTATAATGTTGCTATATTCATCATATAATGTTGCTATATTCAGGGTATAATGTTGCTATATTCATCATATAATGTTGCTATATTCAGGGTATAATGTTGCTATATTCATCATATAATGTTGCTATATTCAGGGTATAATGTTGCTATATTCAGGGTATAATGTTGCTATATTCAGGGTATAATGTTGCTATATTCATCATATAATGTTGCTATATTCATCGTATAATGTTGCTATATTCAGGGTATAATGTTGCTATATTCATCATATAATGTTGCTATATTCAGGGTATAATGTTGCTATATTCAGGGTATAATGTTGCTATATTCATCGTATAATGTTGCTATATTCAGGGTATAATGTTGCTATATTCATCGTATAATGTTGCTATATTCAGGGTATAATGTTGCTATATTCATCATATAATGTTGCTATATTCAGGGTATAATGTTGCTATATTCATCGCATAATGTTGCTATATTCATCGTATAATGTTGCTATATTCATCGTATAATGTTGCTATATTCATCGTATAATGTTGCTATATTCAGGGTATAATGTTGCTATATTCATCGTATAATGTTGCTATATTCAGGGTATAATGTTGCTATATTCATCATATAATGTTGCTATATTCAGGGTATAATGTTGCTATATTCAGGGTATAATGTTGCTATATTCATCATATAATGTTGCTATATTCATCGTATAATGTTGCTATATTCAGGGTATAATGTTGCTATATTCATCGTATAATGTTGCTATATTCAGGGTATAATGTTGCTATATTCATCATATAATGTTGCTATATTCATCGTATAATGTTGCTATATTCATCATATAATGTTGCTATATTCAGGGTATAATGTTGCTATATTCATCATATAATGTTGCTATATTCAGGGTGTAATGGTGCTATATTCATCATATAATGTTGCTATATTCATCGTATAATGTTGCTATATTCAGGGTATAATGTTGCTATATTCATCATATAATGTTGCTATATTCATCGTATAATGTTGCTATATTCAGGGTATAATGTTGCTATATTCATCGTATAATGTTGCTATATTCAGGGTATAATGTTGCTATATTCATCATATAATGTTGCTATATTCAGGGTATAATGTTGCTATATTCATCATATAATGTTGCTATATTCATCGTATAATGTTGCTATATTCAGGGTATAATGTTGCTATATTCATCGTATAATGTTGCTATATTCAGGGTATAATGTTGCTATATTCATCATATAATGTTGCTATATTCAGGGTATAATGTTGCTATATTCATCATATAATGTTGCTATATTCATCGTATAATGTTGCTATATTCAGGGTATAATGTTGCTATATTCATCATATAATGTTGCTATATTCATCGTATAATGTTGCTATATTCAGGGTATAATGTTGCTATATTCATCATATAATGTTGCTATATTCAGGGTATAATGTTGCTATATTCAGGGTATAATGTTGCTATATTCATCGTATAATGTTGCTATATTCATCATATAATGTTGCTATATTCAGGGTATAATGTTGCTATATTCATCATATAATGTTGCTATATTCATCGTATAATGTTGCTATATTCATCATATAATGTTGCTATATTCAGGGTATAATGTTGCTATATTCATCATATAATGTTGCTATATTCAGGGTATAATGTTGCTATATTCAGGGTATAATGGTGCTATATTTATGCTATAATGTTGATTCATCGTATAATGTTGCTAGACTCGTCATATAATGTATTAGGAGTGTAAGAGGAAATCATATTTAGGTGTTCATTTTTTCAAAGGGTATAATAAATTCGATCTAGGGAAAAATCTTGTGGTTAGGTAGTAGTCAGGTCAGGACGAGAAATGATGGGTTTAAGCTGGGGAAATGTAGATTCAACAAGGAAATAGAAAGAAATTGGTTTTCATATAGGGTGGTTGATGACTGGAACAGACTTAGTAGTCAGATCGTTAGTGCAGAGTTGATAGAGTTTCAAAAGAAGACTAGATAAATTTATGGACGAGAAGGAATGGTGGAATTAGTATAGTATGTGTAGGTGATGTACAGGAACTATCATGTGTAGGTTAAACAGCCTCAAGTAGCTTTCTTATTTTATTATGTTCTTATGGTCATATTTTGAAAATACCCCTCTGTGTTAGTTTTTTTTGTCTGATAAGTGTTTGCTTCGAGATATATATTTCTTGTTGCATTTTTTTTTCGGTTTCTATAGTTTTCCACAAGAAAAAAACTTACACCGAACTAAAACATGGAAAATTTTGCAGTTTTTCCAACTCTCCTTTTGAAAATAGACAGTAGTTCTGCCACACTTAGAATATTGCAAAACTGTCTGGGATCAACACACTCACAATAATATTACTGAGCTAGAGGCTATACAGAATAAAGCAGCTAGATGAATCAGGCATGATTACAAACATCCTGCATCTTGCTGAAACAGGACATTAAATTAGACCCACTTGTGGCAAAAAGACAAATATATATGCACAGGCAACCAAAATCACCAAACAGTTCAGTCAACATAATCAAAGAAACCTACTTACACCCCACAAATATAAAATCAACTTAAGGTAGCTACAACCTAGAATACCACACATATCAGGCAATCACTGACACACTCTGACACGATTTCCACAGCATCCAAGAGTGGAATCAAATCCCATCTCACATCGTTAAAATAGACCCCCTCTCTATAATTTTAAGCTAGGATCACCATTCATCATTTACCTAATCTTTGCCTTGCCCCCAACTCTTCAATCCCCGCACAACCCCAACTTATGCTTCCTGAGAGTGGCCCTCGGGGGAATATTTAACTTGAGCTTGAACTTGATATGAGTGTTACAACTAAATACCCATACCTAACCAACCTGGACAATTTCATGTGAAAGTAACAGTCAGCATTATAGACTGAACTGATGTTAGTTACATTATCTATGTATTTTTAGATGCCAGAGATGGGTCAACATTATCGACATCCCACACTTGAAAGGAAAAACCTGTGACCAGTTAAACAGAAGCTTTCGTGTGTGTAGCCACCACTTCTCACCGACAAACTACATGTCTGGAAATTCAAACAAACTGCAAATTTGCATGTCCAGACCAAAATCTTGGTGGTATGTATATATTTAATTACTACATTATGAAGTATTACTCTAATAAACTTATATGTGCATGAATTTTCATGTGTAATAGAAACATATATGATATTCATGTACATCATTTCACATTTACTTCATTATATTTCAGAGACCGGAACTTCAGATGGTACTACTCCAGATGACACCCCTGCCAGATCATCTTCAGGTATAGTATTATATAAGCTGCAATTGTTCAGTGATAATGAAACCATTACAGTACCTATTTGATATGGGAGAAACTGTATTGCAGCTCTGTGCCTCTATTTTCATTAATAAATCAACGAAAGCTTCACAGAAAACGTTGATTTTGTCTATAGAATCATGTTATGAAAGCAGAATACCCTTAAAATGGACTTAATTAAACCTCCCTTTTCCTTAGTCTAACCTAACCTAACCTGGCTAACGGTATCTGCCCCCATGGATCCCCAGTAACCTTAATCTTTTTACGTTTATGATATGTAGACACAGTAGTAAAATGGATGTTTTTGATATGCGTTCTTGCGTGGAAACAGAGGAAAGCTCCAGATAAGTGGAGAAGGGCAATTATCGTGCCTTTGCACAAGGGTATAAGGAGTAAGAATGAGTGTAACAAATATAGAGAAATAAGTTTGCTTAGTGTGCCAGGAAAAGTGTATGGGGGACGCTCCCCGAGGAAGCAAGGCGACAGTGCTATAGATATGTATAAATCTATAAATGAAATGTGTTCTATGAAGTTCTCGTTAGTGTAGTCGTAACAATAGAGGCGTGGAGCTACAATGCAGTTTTACTTTTTCTGTACTGTACAGTAGATTACTGTTTTGTTCATGTATAATGTGATTTATCAATTTCCATTTCTGATATACAGCATCAAGAACAACCAATAACACCACTATCGAGTATGTGACACCATCTGATGTGGGCATAAACGTCACATATGACAAAGATGATGGGAGTTTTGGTATGTAATTTTATATGTAACTGTGTTACAGGAATGTTGTGTATTCATACGTGTATCTAGGTAAATCATAGTCTAATATTATGGTAACAATGGCGTGTAATAACCTAATAAAACTGTAGGTCAACTCTAACTCTGAATAACATTATTCTTTATCAGGTGACCTAAAGGACGTATCTGATACTGAAGGTGATGGGAGAATGACTACTGTGCCACCTGCTGACACACGTGGTAACACAGATGTTGCTAATGGTATTTGGAATTGGCTTTGAGTATTCATTTTCTACTTTTAGTGTTTGTATTTAAATTATTGATTTAAATACAGGTATTTTATCAATGTTCATCATAGAATAGGGTAAAAAAAAAATTCAAGTCTCAAGATAATGCAACAAAGAATGATTAGAATAATACTCTTTCATAAAATATTGAAGATCCAAACACTTTTAATACATAATATCTCATCAAATCAGTAGCATACAGTAGCTTTAGCTCATTGTAAGAGCATGACACATTTTTATCTTACAGTGACCTCAGAAGCTGCGGAACGTGCTTCAAGAGAACACCATCATCCTACTGAACAACTAGAGATCTCTGAGCCTGTTGCACCAAGTACGTTATATGAGATCATCATGCACAGATATTATAAATTGTACAGCATGCAAAACAGTTTAATACTGTAATATAATTATATGTTTATGTCACACTACTTTAGGTGATGATTTTTCAGTTTAGAAGTAGTATGAAAGAGCATTTGTATCGTAACCATTGAGGTTAATGTGAGGTTACGAGATTGCCACAACAAAGCTAGCTACCGGTTATTGGGGAAAGGGTAGCAAGCATAGGTACTCCTAGATGGGTATCTCAGCCCATCCCGCCTTGACGTTATTGGCACTGTTAGTACACCTTAAGGCTGCGTGCGTTTAAACCAAGCGAGTCACGTCGAGTTGAGCCACGTCAAGTCATTTGAGGCGATTCATATTGACGCCACTCCGTTTACACCGACTGCGTCAGCCCGAGCCAAGTCAGTATTCAATGACCCATTTGATTTCATGGAGAATGGATGCATGTTTTCGTTTTTTTTTATTAATTTATCGTATTTATTTTGTTTTCCATTGGTCTTTTACTCTTTCTTTTATTTTCTATTGTCATTTTCAAATCCTTCTCTTTTATTTTATTTTTAGTTCTTTTCTTGCTGTTGTTTTCTTCTTTGTTTTCTTTTCTGGTGGGTTTTTTATTCTATCATACGTAAGTTGATGTTCATGTGTCTGGGTGAGCCGTTTTCCTCCCAGAAGGGATCAGCGAGTTATGATTTACTTCATATTTTTGGTGACGGGTATAATTTCTTGGCATATGCTTGAGTATGATTGAACGTAACGGATGCTATATGAATGGTGTACATTATTATTTACAAATATTGAAAATATACATAGTAAGTATATGAATATATCCACTCCCCCTTGTCCCTTGTCCTACTAACATAGCTTTGTGATAGGCCCCAATCTTAATAGTTGGTGTATTGTATGTAACATATGTATGAATGGTTGAGTGAATGGTGTGCATGCTTCAGGATGATACGTAAAACTGAAAACTTCTTTCCATAAAGCAGCGATGACATCACGATCCCGGTGGTTACGGTCACTGGAATCATATATAGCAGGGGGCTCTTGAACTAAGTTGATTAGGAGTTCCACCAGCATGCTTGAACACACCACGGCAGACTCGCTGTGACTGACGTCCATAATAGGTCCCGCCCTAGATGTGACGACGGGACGCGACGCAATGCGACGTGACGTGACTCGACGCATCCGGTGTAAACGTTTTCTTTCAAAAACCGATATAAATCAGTGTTATAACTGGGGTGGCGATTCATGGTACGTCATGAATCGTCATGACGCGACGCGACGCGACACGACTCGACGTGACTCGCTTGGTGTAAACGCAGCCTAGGTGTATAACTTAAGGTGTAGCTCCTAGGGCTAATACTTCACTGGGCTAGATATCTGTCCGTGGCCCCTCAATGGGTGGATAAAATGGACAAATTGTGACAGGAAAGTGAGTGTGAATAAGGCAATATGAAAAGTGTTGAGAGTTGTATGTTTTAATGAGAATGGAATAATTAATGAATTCAAGAGAAGAATGGTTGTCAAGATTTGTATGAAAGGGGGAATGGATGTGCTTGGACTGAGTGACACCCACTTTCTCATGGATATGGAAGAGGATATTTTACTTATATCATCATCATCATTTCATGGACGCCTGCTCCTAGGAGCTCCCACCAGGGGATGGCCACAGCAGAGTTTCCAACTTTCTCTATCCAGACACTCCCTCCTTGCCTGCTCAAAGTTTCTCAAAGATCTTTCCACCCCTCTCCCTAACGTACTCTTGCACCCTATCCCTCCATTTCACTGGAGGTCGTCCTCTAGCATTCCCTCCTTCTATCTCACTGACATATACCCTTCTGGTCATTTTACTCTCCTCCATGTTTATAACCATATCATATTGGAATGTTGACAGTTACTAAATACATTTGTCATGTCTGCTCATCTATATTTATGAAGTGTATACTAAACTGTATTTAAAATGAACATATTCACATGAGACTTAAAACATTACAGATATTGCTGGTTATACAGAAACAAGGAAATCATTATCTTCCAAATCAAAAACATCAACGCTCCTCCACAGATATAGAACCAGAGTAAAAAGGTTATTGAAAAGAGTTCATTTACTTAAGACGGTCAGGAAGGACTGTTCCAAATGCACACTACCTTCAGAAATAATAAAAAATGCTTCTAAATACCTAAAAGGTTATGGCCTTGAGTTTTTCAAAAGTCAGATCCAGTTAGCAGGTTCCAAAAAAAAGGGCAGACGTTACTCAGATGAGCAACGTTCATTTGCCTTGTCCCTTTATTTTAGGAATGCAAGAACCTATAATTTGTTATCACACATATTTGTCCTCCCCACTCCAAGGATGCTAAGATACTGGATGAAAAGAATTATGTTCAATGTTGGCTGGAATCAATCCCTCTTTGAAATTTTGAAAAGAAAGGCTGAAAATATGTCTAAGCAGGATAAAGTTTGTGGAGTAGTATTTGATGCAATTTCTGTCAAGGAGAAGATGAATTTTAACATAGCCCAAGATGAGGTTGATGGACTTGAAAATTTAGGTGTATATGGGTCATCAGATTCAACTGCAAAGTATGCCATGGTATTTATGGTTAAAGGCTTAGCCTCTAAGTGGAAACAGACTTTAGATTATTTTTTGTTTAGTAAGAGCATTAAGCCAGATGTCCTCAAGTGCATGCTATTAGATTGTTTGACCAAGTTGAAGGATACAGGTTTACAGCCTAAGTTTGTCATATGTGATCAAGATGCAACAAATAGAAGTCTCTACCTAAAGCTAAATATTTCACCACAGTCTCCATTTATAATACACAATGAGGAAAAGATACATTTCTTTTATGACACACCACATCTGCTTAAAAGTGTCCGTAATAATCTGATGAAATATGATTTTGTTGTCAATAAAAACTCAGTGGTAAAATGGCATTATATTGAAGAGTTTTACAAAAGAGACAATGCCATGACCTTGCGCCTTGCACCTAAGCTCTCAGCAAAACATATATATTGCAATACATTTGAAAGAATGCGCGTTTCCTTAGCTGCGCAAGTTTTCAGTCAGAGTGTTGCAGCAGGCATACACACTTATGCAGAATTAGGGGCCTTGCCATCTGAAGCTTCTCAAACAGCATTTTTTGTAGAAAAAATGGATAAGCTATTTGATTTATTTAATAGCTGTCAAATAAACCACTTCAAAAGTAGTAAATGTGCCATATCAGAAAAAAATGGACAGTTCGAAAGACGAGTTGAATTCGAATCATGGATTAATTCCTTGGAAGTAATTGGCACTAAAAGACCACTTCCATGCATTTCTGGGTGGAGGCTGAATTTGGCAAGCATAAAATTACTTTGGGAAGATGTGCATTTAAATCATAATTATAAGTATTTGATGACTAATAGGCTTAATCAAGATGCCCTAGAAAATGTATTTAGCACCATCCGAAATGCTGGAGGAAACAGTGACGCACCAACTTGTCAAATATTTAAGAAGATAATAAATTGTATGATGAGCAACCACATATTTCAGTCATCAGTTAGGGCTAACTGTTTGGATGATGCAATGCCTATTTTACAATAATTCATGAAAATGAGTGACATAGACAAGTCTCATACTTTTGAACTGATTAAACCCAAAGGCAAAGAAGAGAATTCCTCAGGCATTGAGGATGATTTTGAGGAGGAAAACTTAGAAAGCCAGGAGCAAGTAGGAGGCAGTACCATTGATAATGCTCTTTCTGATTATTTTTCATCTTTAACCCTTGTTTTGATCATGACAAAGAGGTGAGCAGTGACATAGAAGAGCCTGATGATAATTCCTCAAAAATGACCAACGAAGTAATTGCATAAATTTAGAGTCTTTTCAGAATAATTCGCTGGCAAATTATTTCTCATCTTTTGATCCTTTAAGTGAGGAAAGTAATACAACATTTAATTCCACTTCATATGATGGGACTGAGGAAAATGCAATATCGTATGTAGTAGGTTATATGTGTCATGTAATAAGTAAACATCATGACTGTGAAACTTGTAGATTGAAAGTGACTGATCCTAATTATGCAGTCACATCTGATAATATATACCAAGCACTAAAAGATTCAGAAAATAAAAGATATTTAAAGTATCCTAGCAAATTGGTCATTGAAATGATCAAAGAATATGAATTCATTTTTAGGGCACACATTAAAGACTTTATTTTCAAGTCGAATGTGAGTGCCAATATGTTAGAGGTAATGAAAAATAGGACTGAAAGAAAAAAACGATTTATGTGAGGAGCCTCACAAAATTATGATGAAAAATATGTTCGTATGAGAATTCATTACTATGTAAAATTCTTTGATAGAAATTTAGGAAAAGGGGAAGAGGTGAAAGTATTGGAGACTGTGGTGAGAAACGGAATAGGAAATTAGCAAAAATTGCACATACTTAATACCTATATAGTACATAATACTATTTTGTATCTTTACAGAAAGAAAAGGATTTTCTAATCTCAAGGGCATGTATACTGCTTGAAGTAAATTATGCTTTATTTTGTGCCTGTTGCTTGATTTTGTTTATCTGCTGTATGTTTGTGCTTGCTTGATTTGTGTTTATGCTTACCTTATGCTTTGTTGGCCTATGCATCTGCTTGCATGTGTGAAATGCATGTTATTTTATGTGTACTTCAGATAATCTTTATAAGTTCTGCTTTTTACACATGTTTGCTTTACTCTTCTTCAAGTTATGTCCTTGTGTAAGACAGGTATAAACCAATTTATATGGCCTGGTATTATGTAACTTTTCTAAGTGAGTGTACTCGTCTATTTGTTGTGTAATTTTCTTTAGTATTCTCATTCCTATATTGCATGATATTATTGCTTTGTATTACTGTCTGATTATCTTTCTTTACTTTGTGTATAATTATGAGACCAATATTTCTTTCTCATATTTTCTTTTGCTTGTGTGTCTGTGTTCATGCATTTTCTATAACTCACAATGCATGCCATGTATCTATATGGCTGCAAATATTGGTTGTATATAATTTTATAGACAAATACAACTGAACTTTACCTTTATAGCATTGTTTCTTTGTCCAAAATACTCTAATTAACTTATGTAAGTAAATAGCCATTTTATCTATCTATCTATCCACTCTATGATCTATCTATCTATCTATATCTATCTATCTATATCTATATCTATATCTATATCTATATCTATATATATATATATATATATATATATATATATATATATATATATATATATATATATGTGTGTGTGTGTGTGTGTGTGTGTGTGTGTGTGTGTGTGTGTGTAAAAATACACTTCATGAAGTATGGTCTTCGCAGTTACCACCCACCACTGATGAAATATATCATAATAATCATATAATACATAATGAATGATGAAAAAATAAATATTGTTGATACATAAAGTCAAAAATAAGATCTACGCATACATATGATACAAACTAGAAAGCGATAAGGTCACAAGAAGATGAAGAGGAGACCGTGCACTTGCACACGACGTACTTGATATAGTTTGGCGTCGGCCCAACAGATGGCGCAGCTGGTCTATATCTGCCTCACATTTTCTTTTATCGCTTTTAGGTAGAAGCTTTCCATCTTTCTTCTATAGTCTTTGGGGAGTTTGGATGCGAGCATCATGGAGTACGGGAACAGACATAGGTTGAAGACACTATAAGGATGCATAACGTCCTACGATAGAGTATACAGAGCGTGTTTTAAGCAAGTATATCCGAATAGTGAGGCAGAATAAGAACAAAATTAGTTCACACCATATTCTCTTCTGTTGGTATGTGGCAAAAGGGAACAGACAGTCGGAGGCAGAGGCGAAGAGGAAGTCGAAGAGGCACTTAAACCATCAGTCCGCATGTATATAGCCTAATAGCAGATGAAAATAAAGACAACATCTGTTCTCATCGTGTACAGGTAGCAAGACAGAGATGACATTTATGGAAGAGGCTGGATCATGAAGTAAGGCGAAGAGGAGGTAGGGAGGCACTTAAACCACCATTCCTTAATACCTAATCAGAATAAAGGCGGATTATATTATTCTATGCTTCCGTGTGTACAGGAGGCAAGAGGAAGCATAGAGTTGGAGGAAGAGGATGGATCATGGAGGAAGGCGAAGAGAAGGGAGGAGAAGCACTTAAACCACCATCCCGTAATACCTAATCACAATAAAGGCAGATTACATTCTTACTTTATGCATCCGTGTGGAGGCAAGAGGAAGCTTAGAGTTGGAGGAAGAGGCTGGATCATGGAGGAAGGTGAAGAGAAGGGAGGAGAAGCACTTAAACCACCATCCCGTAATACCTAATCACAATAAAGGCAGATTACATTCTTACTTTATGCTTCCGTGTGGAGGCAAGAGGAAGCTTTACGGTTGGAGGAAGAGGCTGGATCATGGAGGAAGGCGAAGAGAGGTACAGAAGGAGCACTTAAACCCCCATCCCGTAATATCTAATCAGCATAAAGGTAAAGTTTTCCTGGCTTGCCATTGTGTTATTTTTGTTGCCCATTGTTATCAGTTCTACGCATCATATGACCTTCCCAAGTCTGTGTTATGTCGTATCTATTGAGTTGGCTTCTTTCGGTACTTGCGACAGCTATCAACTTCCTCCCTGCCATATGTGTGGAAGGATATAATAGAACTTTTTCTCTATTATAACCAAACTCCTTTCCTTCTTTCCCTCGTCGTCTTATTCCACAGGCCGATCTCCATGTCACCCTGTCTGTGTCTCCCAAGTTCCCTTTCCTTTAGCTGGCCATTATGAAGGAAATTTTGCGTATTCTGATTAGGTTTTAAATTCTGGCTATGTGTGTAATGGGCACAGGGCGCGGCAATAACAACCATCCACGGAAATACTGCGGCACCCGTCATTGCTGCGCCTGCTAATGAAACACGTTCGTTGCCGAGGTGCTCAAGAGTCGCGGGTTAATTTGACTCTTAAGCTCGGGCCGACAAACTGTATACGTAGGTTGTGGGGCGAGCTTGTTCGTGTAGCTATTAGGTCCGTATTCTCAGACGCTTCCGGCTGTCACAGTAACTATTCTCCAAGGCCAGAAAGGAGATTGGTCGTGTTCTCATGAGTGTTTATTTGCGTTCATGATGCAGAAGCCTTGTCAAACTATTACTGCGCTCCTAAACCACCCCTGGAAATACTAACACAACCTCTACGTAGGCCTGGATTCTCAGATGTTTTCGGTCCTCGTAACAACTATTTCCAAAGATCACAAAGGCGATGAATCGTGTTCTCATGAGTGCTTTCCACGCTCATGGCTCAGAAGTCATGTCAAACTCTCACCAGGCTCAGAAAACTAACCTGGGAAATACAAAATCCTTATTTGACGTGAGTGTGTAAGCCCTGAAGTGTCCAAGGCCCGTATTCTCAGATGGTTTTGGCTCCCACAATAACTTAAGTTCCAATGCCAAAAAGGAGATTAGTCGTTATCTCATGAGTTCTTTCCACGTTAAAGTTGCATAATCCTTGTTAAACTATCACAAGGCTTATAAAACTACCGAAGAAATACCACTAACCTCACAAAAGCCATGAGTGTTGGATGAGTGGAACAGGCTGAGAAGTCATTAAACGCCAATACGATAAACGAATTAAAATATTAGATAAATTCCTTGATATTTATGTTAGGTGGGGTTAGGACCGTTAGATTTGCAAGAGCTGCCTACCGACCTCTTGCTGTTTCCTTACGTTCTAATGTTCTTATCAAATATGGGTGTAAAAGCCCATATTCCTAAACGTATCGACACCTCATTTCGCCTTTTCAAAAAGATTCATAGAAGTTGCTAGGAATTCCAGAGACTGTTTTGTGATGCTGGTGATAGTTTTACACGACCTCTGCATCTTGAACGGGAAAACCACCCATGAAAACTCAGTTAATCTTCTCTGTGGCCTTGGCAAATATACGTAAAGGGAACCCGAAACGTTTAAGAACATGGACCAATGAGCCTCGAAGTGTTTCCGAATGTGTACCCAGGAAAAGGCTGCCGGGTTAGGTCTGAGTGAGGTTGTCTTTCTCGTGTCTGTCTTAACGCCTTTATTCGGTGACTTCTTCGAGAATAATCAACTTTATATTCGTTTCATTACTTTTTTGTCAACTTCCTAAAGCAAATAATGAACCACTGTCACATTGGGGTACTTATTCTTTCTTTTTTTTCCTCTCTCAGCCACTCTCAGAAATATCTTCGTATTAGATCCTTCCCTAAAGACGAGACTTCCTCCAAAATAAATACCCGTGACCTTACTTTAACCTTTCCAGCCCTTATGCAGTAATGAAAGTGGGGTAGTGCTACTTATTATTTTCTTTATCATCTTCAGACACTCTCAGAAATATCTTCGTAGCAGATTATTCCCAAGGATAAGACTTCTTCCAAAATAGACTTTCATTATTCTACCTAATCTTAACCTTTTCCAGACCCCAGTAATTTAAAATGGGCATAAATAAGAAATCTCAAACAGCGCATTAGCCCACCTCTGCACGGAGGCATCATAAGAGTGGGAGTCCGCGGCATTGTGCACTGTAATGGAAGCGAACCTGTAAGTGGGAGGCCGGGTGGTCACGTTCCTCGCATTGCTCCAGCGGGACCTGGGGCCGCGTGGGTGACTTGGACCACCTGCCTCCTAGGCCGCGGCGGCACGCGCAGGAACCGTCGACACACGGGGCTCCTTCATTAGTTCGTGATTACTGAAACGTTCACATGATGAAGTGAGTAAAGTTATAGGGAGATCCGCTATAGCTGTGCGTGGCATTGGTGCTCACCTATGTTGCATTGGCCTTTGTGCCTGTGTTGGGATTCGAACCCAGGCTCCCAGATTCGTACTTAGGGATGCATGCTAACCACTGCACCGCGGAGACACAAAGAGAGTTCATAAGAAGCAGGTGATAATCTGAACATTCTATATCTAAATACATAAACACATTGCTTTATCAGTTTGTAATTACTGAGACTTCTATGCAGTAAGTAATTATATGAAAAAAATGTGCATCACTTTCAAACAAACAGATAAACAGACACGCAGCTTCTAATTACGGCCAAGATTTATTATTGTATTTCGAGAAATAGATAAGAGAGAGAGAGAGAGAGAGAGAGAGAGAGAGAGAGAGAGAGAGAGAGAGAGAGAGAGAGAGAGAGAGAGAGAGAGAGAGAGAGAGAGAGAGAGTATTTGAAGAGCCTGTGTGTGGAACAAAATTAAATGTCCATTGTTACACATACACATATAAACATACAAATACAAAATACACATCTGAAAAACATGAAAATATAATTTGTAATAAGAGTCAGTTTGTCACTAGTTATGCATCTCTCTCTCTCTCTCTCTCTCTCTCTCTCTCTCTCTCTCTCTCTTATAGTTTAACATTTACTAATAATATACGCGTGTACAAATTCAAGCCTTCGTGTCAACGTAAGGCACGACTGTTGACCCTACCGTGTGTCATTATGAGTGTGTTGTGGTGTGGTTAGTGTGTCCCTCCCCTGTCAGACTCTCCCGGACGAGGGTGTGCAAACAGTATTTAAAAGTCAACGTACACAACATTAATCCAGAAGCCCCGACCTGTCCATCCCCCTTACAGAGTTATATGTGGTAACCCTGTGCTTCC
This sequence comes from Eriocheir sinensis, assembly GCF_024679095.1. Taxonomy (NCBI): domain Eukaryota; kingdom Metazoa; phylum Arthropoda; class Malacostraca; order Decapoda; family Varunidae; genus Eriocheir; species Eriocheir sinensis. Next base: position 14,835,760 of record NC_066552.1, read on the forward strand.
CCTCCTTCCAACTCCAAGCTAACACTGACTGCACGCCAACCTCCTCATTCAACAAGTCAAGGGCCGTAATGACTCCGTATTCTCAGACGCTTTCGGCTCCTGCAACAAATGTTTCTCAAGGCCCCAAAGGAGATTAATCGGGTTCTTAAGTGTGTTCTCTAACATTCGTGGTACAGAAGCCTTGTCAAACTATAACTAGGCTCGTAAAACTACCCATGGAAATACTGGCACAAACTCTACCAAAGCCTTAACAAATTAGGTGTGTTAGGCTCGAAATGTTTGAGAATATGTTCCACTTGTATTACGTACCCATCCAGTGTTAAATTAAAACTAGGAATAAGTTCATACAACTACCCATGAAAATAATAACCCAGCCTCTACCATAGCCTTATCAAATGTGTGTGTGTGTGTGTGTGTGTGTGTGTGTGTGTGTGTAAGCCCCAAAGGTTTGTGAGTATGGGCCTTACTGCTACGCTTCCCTCCATGATGTACACACCATCTAAATTTAACCTTCTTAAGAAAACAAAGACATTCTCGGTACAGAGCTACCAACATGGCTCGGTTTGCCAATCGTTTTGTTTGTTTTGATCGTTACCAATGGCGCCGATCGCCACTATAGTATTTCCACGTAAAACTGTCCGATAGGGTAGCTGCGGCTGCGGGGTTAGCCTAGTCCCGCACCTTGCCACACACTCTCAACACCTCTCGCTTCGTCTGCAGCCGCCACTACCCCATAGGCCAGTTTCACGTGAAATATCATAGCGGCGATCGCCGCCATTGGTAACGATCAACACAAAGTGACTGTGAAAGCGACCATAAGTTATTAGCCTCTTATTTTCCTTGGAAGGTTGAAAGCACTTAATATGGAGGGTCTAGTTGAATATACTACTTCTACTACTACTACTATACTACTAATAATGCTACCACTACTATTTCCACTACTAATTCTACTACTACTACTACTACTACTACTACTGACCCAAACCAAGGTGCTGACCCACAAATAAGGAAGGGAAGGGAGAAGGGGCTGAATATGTTATCTTCTATTGTTGTGTGTCACATTTAACAACAATAAATAACTTGTAAGTCAACTGGCGTATTACTTTCATTCTCGGTTCTACGTAGTTCTAGTATAGTATATTTTGTATATTCTTTTTTAATCACCTTTAGCAGCGATAGATAACAACATGGAAGACTAGCCTATTATTTTCACTCTGTTCTGTGGATCACGATAAATAAATTCAACTCATAAACCCATTGTTATTATTACAGTCAACCACCAGTTCCCTCACTTAGTGCAATAGTTAATGTCTCAGAAGACTGGCAAACATTTTTCACAAAGGTTCTGCGGTTGATTTGATTTGATAAATTTATTACACCCATGGGGCGACAATCATATTTACAGTTATGAAGTCTGGCACTATTTACATTTAGCAGCTAAATTGGAGGTTAGAGAAAAGCATAAAGAGCTCACACAAACCATAAATAAGTTGTAAAACGTTATCTCAAAACGTTATGAAAAGAACACATATCCTACCAATAGTATCGGTCTACGATGAATACAGTAATCAGCACCCACCAAAGTGTGGGTGTTGCATCAAAACAATGTCTAAGTGGTTGCCAGTGAGGAGATATTTACAGGTGTCGGTCACTGACTGTCCCTGGGGCAGCAGATCCCTGACTGAAGGACACTCAAGGCAGTAGTGCTGGAGGTGGTTGGCGTTGGGAAGGCCACACAGCTTGCAGGCAGAGTAGTGAGGAGCGTCCCCAGCTTCACAGACTTGCCACACCGGACGATAGCCCAGACGAAGACGAGCAGTCACAACATTGTGCCTGCGAATCTTCAGTCCATGCCGGCGATACTTGGGAGGTGATTGACGGAAGTGTTAGTAGTGATGTATGGAATAACTCTGAGTCCGTTCTGAGTCCCTACGTTGGAGTGTAGTGAGATGAGCGGCTTTATGGACCGTCTTTTTGTAACAGCGGAGAGATGGTCTAGCATTAGCAGGAGGAGGTAGTCTGCAGGCATGTTTCGCGATGAGGTCCACAGTGTCATTGGATGCAATACCAACATGTGAAGGAATCCATAGGAACGTAACGATGAGGGAGTTATCAAAAGCTAACACTAACTGCTGTAATATTTGTTGAACTACATCAGAGCACGTGGGTTGTGGAGATGAAAGGGCTACCAGGGCAGGCTGAGAGTCACAGATGACCACACCATTCAGTCTTCGCTGAAGTAAGAGACGAACGGCTTCCAGAATCCCGCGTAACTCCCAGTAGGTTGAACTTGATGAGTTGCATAGTCTGCGGCCGACCCAGCCTCCCGTAGGTGGGTCCACATCAGGAGAGTAGACGGCGTACCCCGCGCTGCCATCAGCCTGCAGGGACCCGTCAACATAGAGATGATTTGCAGGAGGAACCATGGAAGACACTTTGTTGATATTTTCTAAGGCCAGTTGTTTTTGCAAGAGTGGTGGGTCACTTTTGGAGGTGGGAGTTTAGAACACACGCGGCCGAGGAATCTTCCAAGGAGGTGGGCCATGATCCACTACAGCCACAGGAACATTGATGTCGAGTCTTCGTAGGGTGGAGCAGACTGTATTAATTAGGTTGCGGGCACCTGGACGAAGTTGGGGTACTGGTGCAACAGCGTGAAGTGAGGTTCTAAGGACTTGAGAGAAATGTGGGGCGAGGTGAGGAGAGTTAAGGCATTTGGCTCCGAAATATGACACGTTGGCGTGTATTCTTTCAACTAATGGCGGAAGATTGAGTTCAGACTGCATGTTGACTATTCTTGTGGAAGTAGGACAGCCTAAGATAAGCCGCATGGCTTTATTCTGAAACTTTTCAATGGCCTGTAATGCTGTTTTGGTAAGCTGGGAAAGAGCAGGGGAGAGATAGTCGACCACTGATCGGAGAGATGCGATATAAATAGTTTTGGCTACAGGGATAGACACGCCAGCGGCATTGTTTGTCAGCCACTTTAGAGGAGACAGGCGCCGCTCCAGTCGGGCCAACAGATCTTGAATGATGGGATGCACACGTTGTCTTGCAGGCGTGGAAGGAGTGATGCGTATAGGCGCGCCAAGGTAGAGGTACTCGTGCAAAGGTATGACACGGTCTCCTATTGTGAAGTCCGGAAATGTTCTTGGCTGCCGGAAAGAAAAGATTCTACTCTTTCCTGGAGAAATAAGGAGACCACATGAGGACGCTGACACATGACACGAGTGAAGTAAACGTTGTAGGTCTGCTGGGGAACTTGAATGGATACAAATGTCGTCAGCGTAGCAGGTGATCGTTGTGCCTGGCACGTCGGGAAGTAGGGACAGCAGGCGGTGAATAAGGATGTTGAATAAGAAAGGGCTAAGGACACCGCCTTGTGGAGTACCGAGTTCGAAGTCTTGGATGGTACTGCATGCCCCCTTGAATAGTACACGAGATGTTCGGGTTTGTAGGTATCTTCGTAGCCATCTTAGAAGGTGTCCCTTAACTCCAAATTCCACTAGTTGGTCTAGTATGACTTCTATTTGCGACATCAAAGGCACTTTTCAAATCGATGAAGGCCACAACGCTGTTCGGGGTGAGGCGGTGTACAGCTCCATGAGGCAGTGGTGCGTGCCGCGCTGTGGCAAGAAACCCTACAGCCTGGGCGAGAGCCTGTCTTGTAACCGGAAGAGGAGGCGGGTAAGGAGAATTCGTTCTAGGACTTTGCTGAAGCAGGATGTGAGGGAGATGGGTCGGAATTTGTCGGTGCCAGGCTTAGGGATGGGCACAATCAGGCTCTCGGTACGTGACTCTGGTGGAAATAAAGGTTGTACAGCTTAGGAGGGGGTTCCCAGCCACCTGTACGAGTAGGCGAAGGACAGGGTAGGTGATACCGTCATTGCCTGGAGCTGTTGCCTTAGCTGACAAGAGCACGTCGTAGTTCCTCGTCCGTTATGGGCACATTATCCTCTTCATCCTTATCGAGAGTGCAGCCAGGCGAAGAGCGCGGAAGTGCCTCTGTGTGGAGAGAGCGTCCTGAACGTGTGCGGGGAGGTTATCAAATCTTGACTGTGCTGACCAGGCGTCATTGAGGTCTTGGGCGTACTGGGATGGGCTGTGGTGAAGGGCACTGGGAGGCTTTTTCTTTATAACCTTGTTAATGAGGTACCACATAGATCCAATATTCGTTTGATGGTTGATGTTGTTCAGAATCGATGCCACGAGTCTGTTTGGACACACTCTTGGAGGGCGACAAGGTCATCAATGGACAGCTGAAACTGATGCAAGGACTGTGGAGTTGGTCGTTGTTGGAAGTTGAGGCCATCCTCCTCCGCAACCCTCTCTGCTTGCTTGATTCGGTTGTCCAACGTCCAAATGTGAGCTTCAGGGCGCCGTTTGATGTGTGGCCTGCTGACGTATCGGGTGTGGAAGTCGTGGGTGGAGGTAACAAGTGCAAAGTATAACTTTTCAGGGCAATGTAAATCAAACGTGGGGAGAAGGGAAGTAATGTAAGAGACGTATGTGGGGCAGTACTTAGGTGGTATTGTAATGCGAGTACGGTCATGTACAGGTGAAGGTGCAACTTAGAAGGTATAATGAAAGGTAAGAGCAATGTGGTCAGAAAAGAGAGTAGGGATAGACGAAAACTTGACTTTTGAAGCCACCAGTCCAGCTGTAAGAATGTGATCCAAAGTGCCTTCTCGGTCATGTGTGGCTCCCGCGGTGTCCCAGCGAGAGAGTTGGTTGCGTTGGATGTCTCCCAACGCAGGGTGTCTGGCGTTAAAGTCCCCCATGTATATAATGCCGCGCTTTATGAGAGCGGGGGGAGCTGCTGGGTTCATCCTGCCGGTGGCCGAATAAACGTTGCACAGACGGATCTAGCTGTTCCCAACGGTTACTTCAAATTAGTTGGAAACTCGTCTTCATCCACAGAGCTTCGGAGGAGTTGGTGTTGTATGGAGGAGTGAACGTAGGTAACGAGCCCGTTCCTGACCAAGTGGACGTAGGAAACGTAACCGCTGAGAGGAGGAGCGTTCCCCGCAGGTAATGGGCGGCCTACAAAAGCTTCATGGATAAAGATAATGTCCGGACGATGACCATTTATATAGCCTTTAAGGGCAGCAAGTATGTTGTAGCTTGTGATCCCACAAGCATTCCATGAGATCACATGTAGCTTGATCTGGTCAGTGAAGTCTGTTTTGGGTCTTGCGGGGGCCAGTCGTGGTAGAGGTGGTGGCAGATGCACTCTGCGCCGCGGCGCGGGGAGACCCTATTGATGTTGCATCAATTCTCTCGAGGCGAGTGGCAATAGTGTCGAGCTTCTCTGTGAAAGTGGAGACGGTGGCAATGACGACCTGTTGAGCCTCAACTAAGGAATTCAGTGTAGTTTCAACTTCGATTTGCTTGTTGGCCAGTTCCTCCATGCGAGCATCAATGGCGTCAAAGCGTGCTGTTAGGGAAGTAAACTTAGACTTGAGAGCGGCGACGGCATCGCGAAGCGCAGTAACTTGAGTGGTATCCAGACCAGTGGAGGCAGAAGAAGCAGCAGTGTGTAATGGGGGCTGTGCACGTGGTGTCCCACGCGCTGCAGTGGGGGCGGTGGGAGGAGCCTGCTGACGCTTGGCGCACCCATGCCACACGTTGACTCCTGTCTGTTGACATCGCGGGCATTTCCACTGTGAGGCATCTGGTGGTAGTTGATCTGGCTGATTCGAAGTCGAGGCAGAAGCAGTTGCAGCTGACGGAGGGTTACGGTGGAGGCAGGTGCGTGAATCATGTTGGCCAGAGCACCACGCACACCGCTCAGAAGCAGAGCAATACCGAGAGATGTGACCAATGCCCCAGCAACGAAAACACCAAGGCTGCTCGTCCTTCATCTTCCGAAGATCACAATCTGGCAGGCAGGGTAGGAAGCTGAAAGTAACTGTTGGCGGCGGAGGGTCAGGAAGACTCCAGGTGACTACCAATCGGTTGAGTGGCGTCCCGTTCTGGTGGAAACGTCGTGCTGTGTGTATACCCGGAAGCTCTTTAGCCAAGGAGGGATCGACGCAGACTGGGTAACGAGTAAGGAGGTATGTAGGAAACTTGCGGGGCCGTTCGGGTGAATCCTGAACCTCTAGGATGAGGGACAAAAACTCCCCCCTCGTCACAGTGTCTACAATGTCCGTACGGCGTCTAGAGATGTATACAAACCGAGACGTAACTGCTGCCATCTTGACCTCAGCCAGATTGCGGTCGAGATGGAAAGCTCGGGTAACCTCAGACAGCCAGCGGATCTTGGTGTCTACAGTTGGACTGCCCTTGAAAAGGAGTTTCACATAATCAGTCCTGGGAGCAAATGCTGGCGCTGCAGGAGCGGACGGTGATGGCTGTTGATGGAGTTGGATGGGGCGAGGGCGGATGTGAGTGTCGTAACCTTGGTCGGGTGTGCCGGGTGGAGGACTCGAGGAGTCTCGTCGCTTGTGTGTCTTGGGAGCACGAGTTGGCAACTCACTGTCCTATCCGATGTGTTGCTTATGGGACGTTTGATGGAAGACGATGCTTGGTCGCCGTGGGGGGGAGCAACATGGGCAGGCAGCCCTTCTGACATTGATGTGACCTGCGGTAGTGGAGGCCATTCTCCCTCAAGCATCATGTTCTCCTCATCACCCAGCGCCAAGTCAGCCTCAACGTCTTCAAGAGTGCCAGGTCCAGAGTATTCCATGGCGCACACGTAGGGTTGTCAACGCCCCAATGCTACACTGGTGACTCGTGGCAGCATGGGAAGTGACGTATCCATGACGTCGCAAAACGTCTCTCTCCTCGCACTGCGCATGCGCAGCAGCGAGGCGCGCCGACCAGAGGGGCTCCGCTTGGCTACCTTGCGTTTCTCTTAAAACTAAAGGCTAAGTACACAACCTTCCAAATCAAAAATGCAGTGTAAAGTACAATTGACCTTTAAGTAGCTCACAGGAACAGATGGAGGTGGTAGCAAGCGAAATCAAGCAGAAATCCGCCAAAACAGAAGAGCTGCTTGCGGGTGTTGTTTACAACGAGGCCCTCTGGTGGCCAGTCGGTTCTGGTGGTTCACGGTAACTGCATAACTGCAGCGTCGAAATCATCCATTATTATAAGAACATAAGAACATAAGAACGTAAGGAGTCTGCAAGAGACTGGTTGGCCTATACAAGGCAGTTCCTGTACACTCAACCCCACCTTACCTCACCATCCATGGCTTTATCTAACCTTTTCTTGAATGTATCTACGGTATTGGCACCCACAACATGGCCCCCAAGCCTGTTCCATTCGTCCGCCACTCTATTGGTGAACTAATTCTTGCCTATGTCTTTTATTATCCTTATTCTTGTTCTTATCCTTATTCCGATACTTATTATATCTAACTAGAAAATATATACGTAAATGATTTAGTGCGTGTATTCGAAATATTTGAGAGAGAGAGAGAGAGAGAGAGAGAGAGCAATGATTTTTATAAACAACTGTTTCGTCTTTCTCTCTCTCTCTCTCTCTCTCTCTCTCTCTCTCTCTCTCACCTTCCTCTCCCTCCACGTATCCTCAGCGCGTCAAAAGCAGCAGTAATATGGTGTTTGCGGAGGTTTGGTTCAGTCTCCGTCCCGCCGCTCGCTCATAACTCGCACGCTGGAAGTCCGAGCGGAAATTGGGTCGACGGCGAAGGAGCAAGTCAAACGGATTCAGGCGTAACTATTATACCTGCTGACTCGGTACTCCCTTCCGTGTCCCTCCGCGACCCTCCCTCCCTCGCCCTGTCTCCTCGTGCCTCCTACAGCCTTGCCAGACTGTCCTACTCAGCCTCTTATGTTTGCCGATTTCAGAGCCAAACCTGTCTCCTCCACCCCAATAACTGACTTCATATATAGTTATCATTGGGCCTGTGTGGCAGAGCGGCGGGGAGGAAAGGACCCGAGGGAGCGAACGCCAACTCTGGTTTCACTATAACAAGCCTAAACGAGGCAGTTTCATTAGGGTTCCTGTAGGAGGCGGAAGCGTCTCTAAGAATACCAACTTCAGACTCTTCATATTGTAAATCAATCTTTCTGATGTCTATGAAATTATACAAATACGTCTTTCCCTCTGCATCTGCTATGTGTGTGTGTGTGTGTCACCCCCAACCACCGCTTGTGTCCAACCTGCCTCCCTTCCTCGCCGCCGCCCGCCGCTCCGTCACCGTCTCCAGCCTCTCGCCTCTCTGTCCTCTGTCGATCTTTCCATCCTTATTGTCAGTACACGAATAAGCTTGTTCAGTGAAAGAGTTGACAGAGTTTTCTGCAATAATTATTAAACGACGGAAGAGCGGAGCGAAGTGATGCAGGTGCCAGACGTGTGATAACCGGTCACTTGCAATAAGAAAACGAAACAAAGCATTATATCTGTGTGGGCGGTATATAAAACTGAGTTCTATCATTGTTTTGTAACTTTAGTATGCACAAGAACCAACGTACAGGATGCAGAACCGCCCTTTGGTTGGTAGGAGTACAAAGTTTCTCCCGCCAACATGTGTTCGCGCCGCGGCCCGCGCCTGCCCGCCGTCAGGTGATCAGTGAGCTTCTTGCCGGTGACGGTGGTGGTGTATTGAGCCGTGAGGTGCAGTGTCTGGCTCGGGGAAGTTGCCCTTGACACTACACGTGGGATAGATAAGCAGTTATTAGGATATATTTTTGAAACCTCTAGTTCCCCATAGTCGCGGGTGCTTGACACTACACGTGCGATAGATAATAATCAGTTGTTTGGACATATTTATGAAGTTCATAGTTCACTTACACTCTGCGGGAAAAAAGAACACAGCAGGAAAAGATAAATGAAAACAGCAAGTGTAACAGTAGGAAACAAACAAAAGACAGAAAAGGGAAATGCTGAAAGACCACACTAGGCCAGAGTGAAGAAAACGAAGGAAAAGAAAATTGAAAAGCAAAACAAGAGACTAGGCAAAGTGTACGGAGAAACAGAGCTCGGTGCAGCGTGAAGTAATAAGTGTACAGACTGGAGCATCTAACTGTGCAGAGTGAAGTATTAAGTGTGCAGAGTGGAGCATCTAAGTGTGCAGAGTGAAGTATTAAGTGTGCAGAGTGGAGCATCTAAGTGTGCAGAGTGAAGTATTAAGTGTGCAGAGTGGAGCATCAAAGTGTGCAGAAAGCATAAAGTGTATAGTGGAGCATCTAAGTGTGCAGTGAAGTATTATGTGGAGAGGGAGCATCAAAGTGTGCAGAGAAGTATTATGTGTATAGTAGAGCATCTAAGTGTACAGTGAAGTATTAAGTGTTCAAAGTCGAGCATCTAAGTCTGCAGTGAAGTATTAAGTGTGGAGAGTAGAGCATCACAGTGCGCAGTGAAGTTTATTGTGTGCAGAGTGGAGCATCTAAGTGTGCAGAGAAGTATTAAGTGTGTATAGTAGAGCATCTAAGTGTGCAGTGAAGTATTAAGTGCAAAGTGGAGCATCTAAGTGTGCAGTGAAGTATTAAGTGCAGAGTGGAGCATCAAAGTGTGCAGTGAAGTATTATGTGCAAAGTGGAGCATCAAAGTGTGCAGGGTGAAGTATTGTCAAGTGAAAGCATCTACTATAGGTATGCAGAGTGGAGCATGTAAGTGTGCAGAGTGAAGCATTATGTGCAGTGGAGTATATAAGTGAAGAAGAACCAAGTAGGAGCCATGAAGCGATACAAAGCGGAACAGTTCAGAAGAGGATGAGGAAGAAGAAGGTGCTTGCTGCAGCTAACGAGGTGGCTGCGACCTGCCAGCGGGCCGTGATCTGCCGCCGAGCAGGGCCGCGTGTGTGCCCTGAGGATTAACCGGACTTCTCCCACTAGGCCCTCCCCGCGAACACAAGGTAACGTGCCCGCGTGCCTGGCCCTGCACCCATGTACTCTTGCGTCCACAGACAGACTCTTACAGACTAACATGCTTGTCGCTGCTGCTCACACACTGGCCTGCCCCTACAGACGCTTGCTTGCTTGCCCTTACAGAATCTACAGACACACTGCTTACCATTACAGACTTGCTTGCCTCTACAGATTATACAGCCTACAGACATGCAGACAATATAGCCTACAGACATAACTGACTATACAGCCTAGAGACACTTGCTTGCCCTTAGACCACATATTAACTTGCTTGCCTGTACAGTCTCTAACTTGTTTCCTCTACAGGCTATACAGATTCTACAGCCTCTATCTTGCTTGATTCTGCCGACCTGTCACCTCCCGTGTAACAGGCTTACGGCTCCTAGATCAGAAAGAGATGATGGGGAAAGGAGAGGAAAGATGTAAGCGTGTGTTCTCCGTCTGTTCATATTCTTAAACATTTCCTCGCCCAAGCACATACAGTTGACAAGGCTTTCGTAGGAGTTGTGGGCATTTCCAGAGGTAACTTTATGACCCTGGTGGTAGTGTGACTCTTCTTCTGTACCGTGAATGTGAAAACAATGAAAATCCGATTGGTCTCTCTCGTGTGTGTGTGTGTGTGTGTGTGTGTGTGTGTGTGGTCTCTCTCTCTCTCTCTCTCTCTCTCTCTCTCTCGTGGTGGCAAGCCAGATATGCTGTACCTGTTAAAACTTGACGGGGTGCCGCGACCAGGGGCAGGGTGGGGTGGGAGGGCATCACGTGCATGTAACAAACAAAACATTGACGTAAAAAGTCGTAAATAGATGTAAAAAGACTTAAATTGTATAAGGGACGTAAAGTGTAAGCTTATTGATATCAGACATTCTCGTCCCTGGTTCTAAACACATCTTATGAACGTAGTCTGATGTGAGTCTTTCAATGAGTTTCAGACAATTGCTGAACTGTAAACAAACGCACGTGCTAAGAGAGTGGCAGGCGAAGGTCATGCGAACAGTGCCAACAACATGAATGATGAAGGGAAGAGGAGGAGGCTCAAGGGAAGAGGAGGGAGTGATGAAGGGAAGAGGAGGGAGGGATCAAGGGAAGAGGAGGGAGTGATGAAGGGAAGAGGAGTGATGAAGGGAAGAGGAGGAAGGGTTCAAGGGAAGAGGAGGGAGTGATGAAGGGAAGAGGAGGGAGTGATGAAGGGAAGAGGAGGGAGGGCTCAAGGGAAGAGGAGGGATGAAGGGAAGATGAGGGAGTGATGAAGGGGAGAGGAGTACAAAGGAAAAGCAAACAGCAACAGACCTCTTGGTCCCTATAAGGCGGAGGGAGGGATGAAGGGAAGAGGAGGAAGGGATAAAAGGAGGAGGAGGAGGAGGGAGATATGAAGGGAACAGGAGGGAATGATGAAGGGAAGGGACAGAGATGAAGGGAAGAGGAGAGATGAAGGGAAGAAAGAAGAAAAATATATAAAGTGGGAAATTATGTTTGTCGTTTTTAGTGACGTACGCAACACATCCTTGACTTGACGCCTCGTGGACATTTTCTCTCGGTTGTTGGCGGATGTGATGTCATGGCGCTCACTGACGGTTCGCCACTCACGAGGCTGCGAGTGTTTCCCCGCGGGCCACGGTCTCCATTGCCTTGCTGTCCCACGCCAACACATCCCGTGGAGATTCGAGCAGGACACTCATGGCCCACAGATAGCGACATTTTCCTCATGATCTTTGATGGTGAAGTGCCTCGTAAATAATCTATAAATAGGAACGTTGAGTGCTCACGAATACATCTTGTTGTTAGTTCCGTCTCGATATATATAACTTGTCTGTGTTTAAGAAAGAAAAATATACAGGTTTGACACGTAGCAGGGAGTATAGTTCGATAATTTCCGGTTCAGAAAAAAAAGAGGTACAGGCAGTTTCTGGAAATGACCAATTACCAGTTAGATAATTTAAGCTTTAGAAGTAAAAAAAAGATTCAGCCATTGTTTCATTAACAGAATAGCGTAGTAATATAGTGTTGCAAACTAGTCCTGCGTATGTTAGTGTCTATCAGGGAGGGCTTCACAGGGAGGCCAGGTACGGGAGTGTTCTACGGGAATATCTATCTGTCTCTATCTATCTTTGTGTCAGTACCACTCAGAGGACCGAAAGAAGGTTAGATACGGGCGTGTTAATGTCAGTAGGCCAAGGAGAGGATCACAGGCAAGGCGTGTTAGTGTTAGTAATAGCACTGAGAATAAGACAGGGAGGTTAGTTACGGGGTTGTGAGTGTCTTCACCACTCACGGGATCAAAGAGAGGTCAGGTATAGTCCAGTCAAACTAAGGATATACCCACCACTAATTGCAATAGTTTTTTTCTCTATTTTTTTATAATATGTGCTCATATGAAAGTAACATATTAAAAGTCTAGAAAAAACTAATTATGGGAATATAGATTTTAAGGGGGGGTTCTAAGCGATATACGGTGATTTGGGGGAAAACTATTAAAATTGCTCTATTGACTTTATTTATTGTCCGATTATTATCAAACTTGCACAGTTTATGTAAAGTTGGCAAATGAACAACATTTACTCTTGAAATTTTTTTTATTTTATTGGTAGTTTTTGAGAAAATGTAATATATTTCGCAAAATACGTTACTTTTTCTCAAATAGTTCTCAAATTATAGTATTTTTTTCAAAAACTATCAATGAAACAAAAAAGAATCAGGAGTAAAAGTTGTTTATTTGCCAATTTTACATAAACTGTGCGTCTGATAACAAACGGACAATAATTAAAGTCAACAGAACCATTTTAACAGTTTTTCCCCAATTTAGTCTATTTATATATTTTACATATTTTGTGCATTTTTCCTCTTCTCAGCAACATTCATTGGTTATTTGATTGTTAATGTGAATTTTGTCCTAACCTTAAACATTTTTTCAGCAAATTTTCTGACATAAAACTTAGGTTTACCGTAGGAATTGAGCAACATGTTGCATAAAAATCTGATTTATCTGCATATTTACATATGCATATTCTTTTAATTTCAGATCAGTGACTGACTAGTGACTACCATCCCTTTGAAAGATATCATTACTTTAGGAAAGATAAACATACACCCATATCCATCACAGAGAGAAGCTATTTACAACATGTCTTACGCTGTCTTGGAAAATATAGACATGAAAGAGCCGTATCTTCAATCTGATTTGCTGTGGAAAACTTCCTCCATTGCTCAAATATCAAGACCCCTTTGGAATGGATATATGCAAATGATTACCAGAGGACAACACCCAGGGAAGGCCTCTGTAGTATTCATGCCCATGATAGACATGAATCCGAATGATCTTACTTGCATATACTCAACATTAGTATTTGTATCATCACATGCAAAGAAGTACAATACTACCCCCGTGATCACTTTTGATCAGCCTCTCTGGTGGAAGGCTCACACCATTGTGGAGAGTGAACCACCTAACAGCATCCTTCGCTCCAATAATGTTACGAGCGACACAGTAGTTTTGTCTAGGGTGATAATTTAAGAAACTGGTTACCCGAACATTAAATGAGGTGATGAAAATACGAAGATAGTCCTTAACATAAATTTAATGTATAAGTAAGAAACAACAATATTAACAACACCTGTAGCAAGTGAGAGTAATTACGTTACTTGCTCTTAAGACCTTATGGTCGTTTAAATCAAGTAAATGGTGTGAAGGTCATTAAGCATAACAAGATAATATACCAAAACGAAGATTAAACCAAAGACAAAATGACACACAGATAACAATGAGAAAAAGAAAACACAAGAAACCCACACAATGACACACAATAATAATAGATAATAATAACCACCACCAATTAATAAATGGATGATAATCACTGATGAATGGATGAATGAAAAGATAAGATGGACACAGAAATGATGAGATATGAGAAAAATAGTATTGTTCACCTCCTATAGTTCACTGGTCACTTTGTAAGTGGTTACTGACTCACTGACTCGGCTGATGACGTGAGAGTTGTTGTTGCTGCTAGCCGAACCCTCAGGAGATGAGTACACTTTGGCCTTTGAGATGAGACTTGGCACTACCACTACTCTCTGCGGGTTTTACATCCTTGCTATAGCTTGCACCTGACTTACCCACAGGCTGAAGTTTCTTGTCTCCTGAGGGCATAGAGCGATGTATTAGTGAAAAGACATCCGCCAATTTGGCGGCTTTTAAGAGTTCAGTCTCATCCTTATCAGTGATGTGCAACATGATTGAGTATGGTATCTTCCTTTTGAATTCCTCTAGAGCTACAAGGTTTACCAGATCGTCATATGTGGTTACAGCTGCCGACTTAAGCCAGTGTCTCAAAGCTCGGAGTTTCTCTGATGCAAACTCCAAGTATGTTTGACCAGATGTCTTGTTCATGTTGCGGTAGGTTTGTCGATATCTCTCTGTGGTGACTGCATAAGCTGCTAAAATAGCGCTTTTTACTACCTCGTAATCTGAGTTGTCTTCGATATTGTCTAGGACTGCCAAGGCCTTACCGTTGAGTTTGGGCTTGACTAGCCATGTCCAGTCCTCCTTAGGTAGATCGAAGTGAATGGCAGAGGATTCGAATTCCCGAAAGAATGCTTCTGGATCGTAATCCGAGAATTGAGGTATAAGAGGAAGAAATTTGGTTATCTGCAACCTATTAGGGGTTCGAGTCCCCCCGTCTGAGGACTGCAGCTGAAGCACGCTGAGTTGATGTTTACGTTCACGTGCTTTCTCTTCCCTTTCACGTGTTTTACTTTCTTCATTTCGTTCGTGTTCAAGTGCTCTTGCTTCTTTTTCATATTCTAGCTTCATCTGGAGTGCCTGCATTTTCACCCTCTCTATCTCTAGGGCGATTGCGGGGTTTGCAGAATCCAAAGAGGTAGGGCTTTCCATGAGGTGGTCAGCCTCCTCCTCAGGGTCACCCAGATGAGCTAGAATTAGGGACATCAACTCGGGTTTTCTTGTTTGACTAGTGAAGGGAATATTATAGTTTGTAGCAATATATTTAAGTTGTTCCACAGTTACAGTTGCTGTTTTAAGTTCCTCCACAGAGGGATTACCGACAAACTCTTCTACGTTGAACACCATTTTGATTGATGTACAAGTCGATTTGACGGTTGTACGAAAGTTGTTAGTAACCACTAATCCTGAACTATTAACTAGTTCACAATCCTGGCATGAGATTAATTGATACGGGAGCGACCCCTGAAGAGATAACACTTCGACGAAGATAACGAGCCAGTGGAGAATGACCAGAGAATGCAATACCCACATCTGCAAACAGGATCTGGCATTAAGTACTCGTTTGAGTTTGAGCTGGTCAAGTTATGAGTCGAGTGAAGTATTGAATTGATTCGGAACGTCAGTGGTTCCTAAAGAAAATGAGTCTCGTAGGCTATGGGGAGAAAGTGTCTCACAGGAAAGATTCGAACAGAGCAAAACGTAATTAAGAGTATGAGGAACTGATAAAGTCTCCACGCTAGGCCTTTGCGTGGTTAGTTATTAAAGGCACAGTCAATCCCTACACTCAATCACGTTGCACATGAAACAGCACCAACAAACACAGTGACACAGTGATTACAAAAGTAATAGGAGTGATACTAGGGGTGAACGAACATACATGAAACAATAAATGATTAGCGAAGATGAAGTGGTGGAAAATAACAATGAATTAGTTATAATAATCCACTGCATATCATCCCGGACAGGCCCCCAATACATATTTTGATTTTTTATTACTTTTACTATATAAAAAAGTAAAAAATGCAAAATAGGAGAGTGATCGTTTGTAGATATTGATTTTCCTTTTCCAAAAATCTATTTACTTTTGATCTAGCATGAAAACTGTAGGAGATCGATTTGGAACTCTTAGTAAAATATGCAAAAATACCTCATTTACCCTTGAAAAGTCTCTTATATCGAAATCTATGAAGAAAATGGGAAAAAGTACAGGAATAAAATGTGTTCTAAATTCAATTTTACCTACTATGAAGCTCTTAGTTTTGTCGTATAATGGAAAACAATGTGTACATATAACTTTTTATATGATTTATTCGCATATAAAATTGACACTTTTTTTCTTAGGGTGTGTATATTTATCACAAATTTAAAACATGTTCCCATAATTAGATTTTTCTAGACTTTTGATATGTTATTGTATTGATAATTTACTTTTATAAGCATTTATCAGACAAACTATTGCAATTTGTGGTGGGTTGACCCCCTTTTTGCCATATCTTTACTGTACTAGTAGAGGCCTGGCTGGGGATGGCAGACCGAGATTAAAGGTTCCGAGGCACAGTCCGTCGTGTGTTTAATCAACAGAACAGTGGTCGAATGTTGCAAGATTAATCGTGTATTTCAGCAACCAATCATAATAGTCGTGTTTCAGCAATAGAACAGTGGTCGAATGTTGCAAGATTAATCGTGTGTTTTAGCAACCAGTCATAATAGTCGTGTTTCAGCAATAGAACAGTGGTCGAATGTTGCAAGATTAATCGTGTGTTTTAGCAACCAGTCATAATAGTCGTGTTTCAGCAATAGAACAGTGGTCGAATGTTGCAAGATTAATCGTGTATTTTAGCAACCAATCATAATAGTCGTGTTTCAGCAATAGAACAGTGGTCGAATGTTGCAAGATTAATCGTGTATTTCAGCAACCAATCATTATAGTCGTGTTTCAGCAATAGAACAGTGGTCGAATGTTGCAAGATTAATCGTGTATTTCAGCAACCAATCATTATAATCGTGTTTCAGCAATAGAACAGTGGTCGAATGTTGCAAGATTAATCGTGTATTTCAACAACCAATCATTATAATCGTGTTTCAGCAATAGAACAGTGGTCGAATGTTGTAAGATTAATCGTGTATTTCAGCAACCAATCATTATAGTCGTGTTTCAGCAATAGAACAGTGGTCGAATGTTGCAAGATTAATCGTGTATTTCAGCAACCAATCATTATAATCGTGTTTCAGCAATAGAACAGTGGTCGAATGTTGCAAGATTAATCGTGTATTTCAACAACCAATCATTATAGTCGTGTTTCAGCAATAGAACAGTGGTCGAATGTTGCAAGATTAATCGTGTATTTCAACAACCAATCATTATAGTCGTGTTTCAGCAATAGAACAGTGGTCGAATGTTGCAAGATTAATCGTGTATTTCAGCAACCAATCATTATAATCGTGTTTCAGCAATAGAACAGTGGTCGAATGTTGCAAGATTAATCGTGTATTTCAGCAACCAATCATTATAATCGTGTTTCAGCAATAGAATAGTGATCGAGTGTTGCAAAATTAGTAGTACCGCCCATGTTATTGTCTACCACTGGGCGTTTCACAGGGAGGTTTGTTGGGTTGTCAGTATCACTCAGAGGACCAGAGAGAGGTAAGGAAGAGGACTGTGTGTGTATGACAGACCCAAGCAGACCCGGATCAAAGGCTCCGAGGCACAGGCCGTCGTGTTTGCCGAGCGGCTGATCCACGCAAAGGACCCTCGTCGCCCGTGTGCTCGTGTCCTTTGGGGTCCGGTTCGACATGTGTGCCACAACCCTCGGGGCGTCGGGCCGCCAGTGACATTCGGGTTACTGCCAATTTACTTTCGCCGGCTGCCTCGTGCGTCCATTTATCGACAGAACCATAAGACCGGACGAACAGCTCATGGGCGGGCGCTGTGCCGATTGCTTCTGCCGGGACAAGGACGAAGGAGGGAGGAGGCCGTGGAAGTGTAGCTTGTATACGAGTCATGAGTCCACTACGTAACGTGAGGGAAAGAAGACCTGCCCAAGTGATAACATTCTCTCATAGTCAAGGAAGCAGCTCAAGGGGCAAAGTAAAGTTTAAAGAAAAAGAACTTGGCGCTGCTCCTGGATATAAGAGAAAGAGGGTCAGAATCAGATGGAGAGGCTTCTTGATACTTCCCGTTTGTATGCGTAAAGTCGTAGGCAGAAGGAAATACACACAAAAGAAGGCGAGTGACAGCGGCTAAGGGTCGGAGCCCAAGCACACATATTGACAAGTCTTTCGTAGGAGTTGCGGGCTTTTCCATGGATAGTTTTATGACTCTAGTGGTAGTTTGATGAGGTTTCTATACTATGAACCAAAAATATAACAGTCATAGTACCCCATTGATCTCCTTTTCGGCCTTTGGAAATAGATGATTTGAGAGAGGCGGAAGCGTCTGAGAATACCGACCCTTCCCTTTCCGTGGCCAGTTATCGTCGCTCCATCACTTCGGTAACGCTGTGAGGGGAACGCTTCAACACAACATATGCCGCGACACACGCACTTGTGGCTCCATCACATATGGGGGGGGGGGGGGGGGGCAGCCTTGGTCCGGGGACCTCAGTATGTCCCAGCAAGTCCCCGATGAGTTGTAAGTTCATCGATCTGTACGCCATTAGTCTGAATAGGAAATTGTCTCATATCAAAACAGATTCAATGTACAGCACGGAGCTACTTCAAAGGCTGCTATCACGGGGTTGAAATTATAAGGACTATGTTGAACCTTGTCATTACAGCAACTCAGTGATATTGCTCAGGAATGAAGCTGCAGTTCCTTTATAAAGAGAGTAGATTTATGACAGCCATTTAAGGAACCCCTGGAAACGCCGAGATAAGAACATTAGGGGTCATATTCTTAAACATTTCGACGCCCCAGCTCACACTTGACAAGGCTTTCGCAGGAGTTGTAGGCATTTCCTGGGGTAGTTTTATGACCCTGGTGGTAGTATGGCTGTTCTTCTGTACCGTGAACCGAGAACAGCGTTCATGAGAACCCGATTGATCTCTTTTCTGGCCTTTGGAAATAGTTGATGCGATAGGCGGAAGAGTCTGCAAGAGGCCGGTAGGTCTATACAAGGCAGCTCCTGTGTACCTAACCTCAATATCCACGAATTTATCTAACCTTGAATGTATCTATCGTATTAGCACTCACCACATGATTACTAAGCCTGTTCCACTCATCCACCACTCTACTGATCAACCACTATGTTTTTGTTAAATCTAAATTTATCCCGCTGCACGCGACTTTCCACTCTTGCTCATCCCTATTCTATCTAAATCCCTTATGCAAGAGTTAACCAGCATCTTCACTCTTTTATCCCTTCCGCTGGTAAACTCTGGAACAGCATTTCTTCATCTGTATTTCCTCCTGCCTACGACTTGAACTCAGTAAAGAGGAGAGTATAAAGACACCTCTCCTCTGGCCTCTCGTTCTGTCTTCTTTTGTTGGAGCAGCGTCTAGCCGGCCTTTAGTTACTTTTGGCCCCCGAGAGAGACGGAACAGTGAAGCTCTTTGCTCACCCATCGGCGCCTCGAGGTGTGTGTGTGTGTGTGTGTGTGTGTGTGTGTGTGTGTGTGTGTGTGTGTGTGTGTGTGTATAATTAATCTTCTCTTGAGGGATCCCGCAAACAAGGCCGTCTTTTAATCTCGAAGATCAGCAGCTCCGTGTCATGATAATTTTTAATTAGCCATAACCCTGAAATTTAAATGCAGATGTTTGTTGTACAGACGTTTACAGAATTAATATGTAAGACACTTACATTTTCAATATACATTAATTGAAAGTTCATAAGATGGTAAATATAGTGCATACCAGCTTTTCCAATGATGCTAAGTGGTCGCGTGCCTTTCCTCCCAGTGTTGAGACAATTATCCCTCGCCGCACGCCATAAACACCGCATGTGTGAACGCGCCCATAGCAACACATGACCACCGAAACCGCTGTGCGGCATTTCTGCCGCTGCGGTCTTGCTGGCAGTCCGGCAGGGTGCGGTTGCCGGATCGGCAGGCTTCGTGTGAACGCACTCACAGGAGTCAATGTAAGGCTAAACCGTCCGGCACGTGCCGCAGCGGGAGAAGCCACTCGTGTGAAAGGGGCCTAAGGGTGTGTCAAGGGTTCTTTCACTCGTCTTCTCTCTCCCTCTCTTTATCTAGATGCCACGAGACAAAAGCCAGTATTCATAAACGTATCGGCACCTCACTTCGCCTGCTTGAAAAGCCTCTCGTAGAAGTTGTTGGACTTTTCATTTATTGTTTTGTGATGTTGAAAAGCCTCTCGTAGAAGTTGCTGGGGTTTTCATGGAGTGTTTTGTGATGTTGAAAAGCCTCTCGTGGAAGTTGCTGGGGTTTTCATTTATTGTTTTGTGATCCTGGTGATAGTTTACTCGGCTTCTGCATTTTGAACGGGAGAATCACCATGAAAACCCGGTAACTCATTTCTGTGGCCTTGGGAAATGGTCGTAATGGGAGGAGGAAGGAAGGAATAATACGAGCAATAGGAGTAGGAAGGAACAGGAGAAATAATATGGACCTCTCTCTCCCTCTTTCTGTCCCCTCTCTAGACGCCGTGAGACAAAGCCAAGCGTGTTTTCTTTATGAGTTCAGTGCTGGCTGTTTTCCGCGCTGATATAATAGTTGGTGACAGTGTTAGTTATGGCTTGCTCGGGTTACCTCACTGCTCAGGAAGACACTAGAGTTAATGCACTTCACTATGGGAGGTTTTACTCTCTCTCTCTCTCTCTCTCTCTCTCTCTCTCTCTCTCTCTCTCTCTCTCTCTCTCTCTCTCAGATATGGAGAAATCAGGCGTCGTAGGCTTTGACAATACAACAAAGGCTTATATATGTAAATGTATGTGTGTGTGTTTGTTTGTTTGTTTGTTTGTGTGGGAGAGATGGTGTGGGGGGAGAGATATGGTGTGTGTGTGTGTGTGTGTGTGTGTGTGTGTGTGTGTGTGTGTGCTGGTGTGGGTGTGGGTGGGTGGGTGGTGGAGAGAGAGAGAGAGAGAGAGAGAGAGAGAGAGAGAGAGAGAGAGAGAGAGAGAGAGAGAGATGCTTATATCGTGGTTTGTGACGGCAAAGAGAGAGTGTAAAGTGTGCTCAGAGTAACATTTCAAATAGGATCGTAGGCCTTTAAGAGATCTATTAGTTAAGTGGTCCCCAAAGTGGGCGGTATTACACACCTGGGGTCGCTGGAAAGGTCTGGGAGGCGGTGAGGAAAACAGGCGCGGGTGGGGGGTGGCAGGGTGGCATTAGCAGTAATTAACCCAAGTAGCAAACAGGACACAGAAAACACACCCACCGCTAAACATAATAGGACACGCAATCTACGCAGTCACTATACAAACTACCTAGACGTCCACCAACCTCTTCTACAACTAAGTGAACGAGCTAAGTGATGCGTGGAACCTAAAATGATTGATAATATTTTGTTTTTACGAAATCTGAAACAAAATCTGTCACTTCATCAAGTCCAAGAGAGAAGGAGGCTGAGTGGAGGCTCTGATGTCCCTCTCTTTCGGCCACTCTTATAAGCTTTTTTTTTATAGAGGCAGTTCTCTTCCTCCTCTTGCTCTGCCTCTGTCTTCGTTTCATCTTCCTTCTCCTTCAGTTTCTACTCCTGTTCCTCTTTCTCTTTCTCCTCCTCCTCATCTTCCTCCTTCTTTCTCTTTCTTTCTTTCTTTTCTTCTTCCTCCTTTTTCTCTTCCTCCTTTTCTTCCTCCTCTTCCTCTTCCTCCTCCTCCTCATTGATATTTTTTTTTACCCTTAAGCTGTTTCCTTACTGTTAAAAAAAATATATATATATATATATATATATATATATTATATATATATATATATATATATATATATATATATATATATATATATATATATATATATATATATATATATATATATATATATAAAAGCGCATCCATCCCTTCCTTGATAACTGTGAAAAGAATGAACTTTGGTAACTTGTGAGATGTTGTTTTACCTTCCATGTTGCAGAAACAACTAATACTACTAAGGAAATTGGGCTACAAAAGCATTTTTTATTTGTGAAACTCGTGGTTGTGTTTAATCTTGTTTTCAATTTCCTGCATACCAAATACCGAGAAAGAGGTGTGTGTTCGCATGTGTGTGTCGTGGGGTGGGGGTGGGGGGGGGTTAAGAACTCGCCTGGAAAAGTTTAGGAACCGTTGTTAGATAATCCGTCATGTGTACGTATATATACAGGATCAATATACAGGGCGATCCCATTCACTCACGGCGGGGAAGCTGGGCCGTGCTATTAAACCCTCCGGAGCCCAAGCGATTCCATTAGGCTTTCGTAAGAGTTGTGGGCATTTCCATGGGTAGTTTAATGAGCCTGGTGGTAGTATGACCCTTCTTCTGTACCTTAAAGGTTAACAAACACTCATGGGGACGCGTTTAACCTCTTTTAGTCCTTCATAAATGATCGATATAAGAGAAGGAAGCGTCTAAGAATACCAGCCAATGCGTCCCGAGTCCTCGCCCGGCGCGGTGCAGCACATTCCCGTGATGGGCGTCACTTTATCACTCCCTGCCCTCGCGGCACCGCGCCGGGCCGCCGCTGCGAGTACTAACTAAGCCTGAACTTAACGATTAGCCCAGCCGTCTGTTTTATGGGGCACATTTATTTAGCAAGCTTTAAAGACTTGCCTGCGCCACGACGGGCTGGGGCCGACTACCATCTAGGCCCCTCAAGAAAAGCCCTATCGGCGCTATAGGAGTACACGTAAAAGAAAAAAAAAAAAAAAAAAATATATATATATATATATATATATATATATATATATATATATATATATATATAATTTTAATAATAATAATAATAATCATAATAACAGCTAGCCACTGACGTGGTGGGTGTGTGTGTGTGTGGGTGTGTGTGTGTGTGTGTGTGAGTGTGTGTTTGTAATTCACCACCCCCACGGCCTGGTCACGAGTTGGACTCGCAATCGCCAGCATGTACCTTCCCGATATGAGCAAGATCATGCTCATTATAGTCGATCTCTGGGTACTGCCAGGACCTCACACACCCCATCCCCCTTGCTCAAGGGGGGACAGTAACCACTCCTTGCCAGCGGAAAGATTCCGGCCTGACCGGGGCTCGTACTGCCGCCAATCAAGCTGTTAAGCCTGGCAGCGCAGCGCTCTAACTGACTGAGCTACGGAGCTGTGTGTGTGTGTGTGTGTGTGTGTGTGTGTGTGTCTCTCTCTCTCTCTCTCTCTCTCTCTCTCTCTCTCTCTCTCTCTCTCTCTCTCTCCCCCCCACACACACACACACACACACACACACACACACACACACACACACACACACCCCACACACACATATATACATCTATCTTTATATGACAGAGAGAGTAATCCACGTTCATAAGGCAGGGATATGTATCTATCTATGTCTATGTATCTATCTATCTATCTAATAATGTCTTTCTCTCTCATGTATCGTTATTAGTGTTGCCGTTCCCACACCTATAATAGTCACCGCCTCCACTTTGTCTCGTGACCTGTCCTGCGCATACTAATAAGAAGACCTACCGAGGGATGCGTTTATGTCTCTCTCATGTATTGGTATTTGTTTTGCCGTTCCCAGACTTGTTATGATCACGACCTCCACCAGGCAAGTAGTAGTATGTCACGTGACTTTTTTTTTTTTTTTTTTTACAACAAAGGAGTCAGCTCAAGGGCACACACAAAAAAAACAATAATAAAAAAGCCCGCTAATCGCTGCTCCAATAAAAGCTTACCTGTCCTGTACATACTAATTAGAAGACCTACTAAGGAATGCGTTAATGCCTTTCTCTCTCATATATTACTATTTGTTTTGCCGTTCCCAGACTTGTTAT
Organism: Eriocheir sinensis; assembly: GCF_024679095.1. NCBI lineage: Eukaryota > Metazoa > Arthropoda > Malacostraca > Decapoda > Varunidae > Eriocheir > Eriocheir sinensis. The sequence goes on from NC_066552.1 coordinate 14,859,237, forward strand.
GATCACGACCTCCACCAGGCAAGTAGTGGTATGTCACGTGACCTCTTTACCTGTCCTGTACATACTAATTAGAAGACCTACTAAGCAATGCGTCAGGTTCTTTCTCTTCCGTGTGTTGGTATTTATTTTGGCGTCCCCACACGTGTTGTTAGTGCGTCCTTTCCCAGCCCCGCAGCGTTAGTGGCGCCGCTTTGCTCTGTGGTGGCAATTTTGACGTTTTTTTTTACGAGGTGCTTTTTTGCTCGCCTGAAGTGTTCCCGCGAGGCTCCTGTTCGCGTCTGCAGCGCTTGTTCCTCGCCCCAGCAAGGAGACGGTGTAGCACCCGTGTTGGGAGACGAAAACTTGCCTGTTTTGGTGTTGAAGCAGAGGCAACACACGCCCTGGGTTTAGTTGATAGTTAGTTTTAAGCTGTTTTTAGTTTCTTTAAGTCTGGTTTGTTCTTTTTCTTCTTCTTCTTCTTCTTCTTCTTCTTCTTCTTCTTCTTCTTCTTTTCTTCTTTTTCTTTTTTCTTCTTCTTCTTCTTCTTCTTCTTCTTCTTCTTCTTCTTCTTCTTCTTCTTCTTCTTCTTTCTCTTCTTCTTCTTCTTCTTCTTCTTCTTCTTCTTCTTCTTCCTCTTTTTCTTCTTCTTCTTCTTCTTCTTCTTCTTCTTCTTCTTCTTCTTCTTCTTCTTCTTCTTCTTCTTCTCTTTTTCTTCTTCTTCTTCTTCTTCTTCTTCTTCTTCTTCTTCTTCTGGCTTGTTAGGTGGTGGTTGGCGAACCTTATGTTGTAGAGCAGCTCGACTAACATATACCAGCACCGGTGTCATGTGTTATTGAAGCTAGATTGTTAAAGGAAGAAAAGACATATTATTGGTAAGTGAATGATGTTATGTATATTGTATGTATTGTGTATGTATGTATATGTATATGCGACGGAGATAAGTACGGAGGCCACGCGCAGCTATACGTATGTCATCACTTTTGTCTTACGTTTGTATGTATGTATATGTATGAACGTATGTATGTTTGTATGTATGTAGTGCATCAGGGCTTACTTATATCAACACTGGGGTCATGTATTGCTTGAGTTGAAGTTTTTTATGTTAAAGGAACGATATATAAAGTTTGTAAGTCTGTATGTCTGTCTGTATTTATAGGAGCAGTGATTTGAGGGCTTTTTTTCCATTGTCTTTTTTTTTTTTTTTTTTTTTCCCTTGAGCTGTTTCCTTTGCTGTAAAAAAATGTATGTATGTTTGCTAGTCCATTCACCTGTTATCAGATTTATAATACTAGGACGCGAGGCTATTACATAAGAAGAACTATATAATGCATGTCTTTCTGTCTGCCCGTATGTGTCTGTTTGTGCATTCCCCCGACGCCTGATGTATAGCACTCGGCCGCCCCAGACGTTGTTTTCACCGCTGGCATTCACCATATTGGCGGAACACGACGCTTCCACCCCCCGCTGCGACAGTCCTCTCCCAGACGCATAGGTTTTCGATGCTGTATTTGTTGTTTTCGCCGCTGGCAGAGTCTTGGGGCCGAGCGATTCAGTGCCGCGTTTTAGAGTTCTCGGTGTTGTGTACGAGCGGGAGGCTGAAGCTATACGTCGCCGCGAGAGACATAGCTTACGAGGCGGACTTAATTAGAGCCGTGTGTTGCGATGGGAGAACCAGAACGGCTCTCGGTTTACGGAAAGACTGAATTCAGAGCGAGGCATGAGAGGAGAGGAGAGGAGAGATGTTGAGTCATGAATGTTCGGGATCAACACTCGGGAACATTAGCCAAGTATCTTAAGTGTCGTGTTGAATGTTAGGGATCAGCAATTTGGAACAAAGGATGAAACCAAATCAAGAAAAGAGTAGCAGATTAGGTTTGGAAAGAAGGAAGGAAAGTTTAGATTTAAAGAAGCTGTGAAAGGTTGTTAGGTTATATTAGGTAAAGTCAGGTCAGGTTAGGTTAAGTTAGTTGAGGAGTCATCGTAGGTTAGATTAAGTTAGGAAGGAAGAAAGAAAGAAAGGTTAAGGTTTAAAGAGGCTGTGAAAGATTGTAAGGTTATATTAGGTCAAGTCAGGTCAGGGTAGGAGTTAGTTGAGGAGTCATCGTAGATTAGATTAAGTTAGGAAGGAAGAAAGAAAGAAAGGTTAAGGTTTAAAGAGGCTGTGAAAGATTGTAAGGTTATATTAGGTCAAATCAGGTCATGGTATGTTTAGTTAGTTGAGGAGTCATCGTAGGTTAGAGTAAGTTAGGAAGGAAGGAAGGAAGGTATACATGTGAGAAGGAAGAAGCAATTAACAAGATAAAGTAGAAACCAGGATCGAGCCAGGTATATTTAGCTTCTTCCTGTCGAGTGATCAGGGATGAATTCTCGGGGACAGAGGATAAAGTTAAAGCCTAAAATAGCGTAGAAGAAGCAATAAACAGAATTAATGAGAAACCAGGAAAGAAAAAGAAAAACATCCGAAGTTTCGTCCTGTCGAATGTTCGGGGAGAAGTAAGATAAAGATTCGAGGGACGGAAAGAACACAATAAAAGGAACAGAAGAGAAGGAAAACAGAAACAAAAATGAGGACTCGGGAATCAAAAAGAACAACAAGAAACAAGAGAGCATGGAAGGAAGAGAGAAACGAAGATGAAGGATTAAGAGATGAAAAACAAAACAAAACAGAAAGAACGAGACAATATGGAAAGGAAACTCAGGGACATCAGTCTAGTATCCTAAATTCCATGCTGAACGCAACGATTGTGGGCATTGTGGGATTGTGGGTAAACTATGTAACTTCAGCACTTCAAGCCCGGGCAGACTGAGTGACGCCAGATATCGGAAGAGGGAGGAAAGAGAAAGAAAACTTAAATCACTACATAAAAGAAATGCAGAGAGTAGAGTAGAGAGTCACTTTGTCTGCTGGGGTTTGAGGTTTGAGGTGGTGGTGGTGGTGGTGGGAGGGAGGGAGGGGGGGGTAGCTGGTTCACCGCCCTATAGCTTATCTTCAGCCTCCTCTATCCTCAGGCAACTCATCTTAGTATTTTGCAGCCTATTCCTCGCCCCAAACCCTTTTATCATGCCCCCTTCTCCTGCTTCTCCTCCTCCTCCCCCTCCTCCTTCTCTCCTCCTCTTCCTTTAAGCCACTTCCATTTTTCCTTTCCTCCAAGTTTTTCTTTATTATTTCCTTCCATCTCCTTCGTTTCCTCTATTAATAATTATCCTCTGAAGTCTCTCTCTCTCTCTCTCTCTCTCTCTCTCTCTCTCTCTCTCTCTCTCTCTCTCTCTCTCTCTCTCTCTCTCTCTCTCTCTCTCTCTCTCTCTCTCTCTCTCTCTCTCTCTCTCTCTCTCTCTCTCTCTCTCTCTCTCTCTCTCTCTCTCTCTCTCTCTCTCTCTCTCTCTCTCTCTCTCTCTCTCTCTCTCTCTCTCTCTCTCTCTCTCTCTCTCTCTCTCTCTCTCTCTCTCTCTCTCTCTCTCTCTCTCTCTCTCTCTCTCTCTCTCTCTCTCTCTCTCTCTCTCTCTCTCTCTCTCTCTCTCTCTCTCTCTCTCTCTCTCTCTCTCTCTCTCTCTCTCTCTCTCTCTCTCTCTCTCTCTCTCTCTCTCTCTCTCTCTCTCTCTCTCTCTCTCTCTCTCTCTCTCTCTCTCTCTCTCTCTCTCTCTCTCTCTCTCTCTCTCTCTCTCTCTCTCTCTCTCTCTCTCTCTCTCTCTCTCTCTCTCTCTCTCTCTCTCTCTCTCTCTCTCTCTCTCTCTCTCTCTCTCTCTCTCTCTCTCTCTCTCTCTCTCTCTCTGGGCGCCTGTCACTAGTGGCGTCCCTCAGGGCTCGGTCCTTGGCCCAGTGCTCTTCATTATGTACATCAACGACGTGGATGTTGGACTCAATAACCGCATTAGTAAATTTGCAGACGACACAAAGATTGGCAACTCGGTTCTCACTGACGAAGACAGGCAAAGCCTCCAAGAGGATTTGCACAAAATTTCAGCTTGGTCGGATAGATGGGAGATGCCCTTTAACGTAGACAAGTGCCAGGTCCTTCAAGTTGGAACGAGGAATAAGAAGTTCGAATACGAAATGCGCGGCGTTAAACTCAAAAGCGTTCAATGCGTCAAAGACTTGGGGGTCAAAATCGCGTCAAACCTCAAATTCTCACAGCAATGCATCGATGCAGCAAATAAAGCGAACAGAATGTTGGGCTTCATTAAAAGAAACTTTGTATTCAAGAATAAAGATGTAATACTCGCTCTACAACAGTTTAGTCAGACCCCACTTGGAATATGCGGTACAGTTTGGTCTCCCCACCATGCAAAGGATATTGCTAAATTAGAAGGTGTTCAGCGTCGGGCAACGAAAATTATCCCTTCCTTGCGCAACAAATCCTACGAAGAAAGGCTTTCTACCCTTAACATGTTCTCTCTTGAGAAACGTCGCCTCCGAGGAAAACTGATCGAATGTTTTAAAATACTTAATGGTTTCACGAATGTAGACAGATCAACATTGTTTATGATCGATGACACTTTGCGCACGAGGAACAATGGCGTAAAACTCAGATGTAGACAAGTAAATTCAGACTGCACCAAATTTTCTTCACCTACGTTGTAGTGCGAGAATGGAATAAGCTTCCACCGTCAGTGGTCCAGTGTAACACGATTGACTCCTTCAAAAATAAGCTCGACCGTCACTTCCTTCAACTTAATATCAACTAGAGTAGAAATGCAACGTTTTGGAGTCTTCTGATTAATGTAAAATCACTTAGGTTTAAGGACAGACCACCAAGTCTGGACCATGGGGTCTGTGTGGTCTGATTTTCTATGTAAATCTCTCTCTCTCTCTCTCTCTCTCTCTCTCTCTCTCTCTCTCTCTCTCTCTCTCTCTCTCGCTCTCTCTCTCTCTCTCTCTCTCTCTCTCTCTCTCTCTCTCTCTCTCTCTCTCTCTCTCTCTCTCTCTCTCTCTCTCTCTCTCTCTCTCTCTCTCTCTCTCTCTCTCTCTCTCTCTCTCTCTCTCTCTCTCTCTCTCTCTCTCCTGGTTTCTCGTTTATTTTCTTTATCGACTTTTCTATGTTGTCTTATGTTTTTGTTTTATTCAGTTTTTGTTCTTTTTCGTCTTTTTAATATTCATTCTTTCCACACTGTTTCGTTCTTCATGTTTTTTTTTATATCCTAAATCTTTATCTTTCTTTTTTGTTTTCCTTCCATGCTGTTTTGCTCTTTCTCTCTTATTTTCACCTCCCAAATATTCTTCGTCCATCTCTCTGTTTCTCCTTCAGTAGTGTCTTGCTTTGTCTCCATCTTGTTCTCGTCTTTGTTTTTTTCTGTTCCTTTTTGTTCCTTCTCTTTTTTTTCTTCTTTTTTTCGTCTTCATTCCTGTTTTCTTCCTTCCCCGTTCTTTTCATCCCACACCTTTCTTTTCCCTTCCTGTTTTCCGTCCGTCCTGTTTGTTGTGTTCTTTCCGTTTCCCAAATCTTTATCCTACTTCCTGTTTTCTTTTCATGCTGTCTTGTCCTTTCTGCATCCTCTATCTGTATTAAAACCTTCATCTTTCCTTCTGTTTCTTCTTGTTCTCTTTTCGTCCTAAACCTTCCTCTTCTTTCCTCCTTTCCTTTTTCTTATTCTTTCTTTCTTCCTCCTCCTTCCTGCCTTCTTCCATAATCTTGTTTCGCCTGTTCTTTTCCTCCTACTAACATTCATCTATTTCTCGTTTCCTCTCCATATTGTCTCGTTCTTTCTGTTCTTTTCATCTCTTAACCCCCATCTTCATTTTTCTCTTTCTTCCATACTCACCTGTTTCCGTTCTTTCTGATTCCCGAGTCTTCATCTTCGTTTCTGTTTTCCTTTTCTTCTATCCCTTTCATTGAGTTCTTCCCGTCCCTCGTATCTTTATCTTACTTCTTCTTTATCTTTCTTCTCCGTCTCCGCCTTCATTATCTATTCAGTTATCCCTCCATACCGCCTTGTTCCTTTCTGTTCTTTCTGATTCCCGAGTCTTCATCTTCATCTTTCTGTTTTCCTTCTCTTCTGTCCCTTTCATTGAGTTCTTCCCGTCCCTCGAATCTTTATCTTACTTCAATTTCTTTATCTTACTTCCCCGTCTACCAAGCCTTCATTTTCCTTTCAGTTTTCCCTCCATACTG